>NC_085843.1:287123771-287233771 GCF_035594765.1 Anolis carolinensis | reverse complement strand
TCCTTCCCTCCAGTGAGCAGCCATTGGGCCTTATTTCCTGGAGGATGGACGGGTTGGATCTTCTTGCCAAGGTCCAAGGCACGCTCAGGGTTTTCCTCCAGCACCAGAGTTCATAGAATCATAGAATCATAGAATCATAGAATAGTAGAGTTGGAAGAGACCACATGGGCCATCTAGTCCAACCCCCCGCTAAGAAGCAGGAAATCGCATTCAAAGCACCCCCGACAGATGGCCATCCAGCCTCTGCTTAAAAGCCTCCAAGGAAGGAGCCTCCACCACGGCCCCGGGGAGAGAGTTCCACTGTCGAACAGCCCTTCTCACAGTGAGGAAGTTCTTCCTGATGTTCAGGTGGAATCTCCTTTCCTGTAGTTTGAAGCCATTGTTCCGTGTCCTAGTCTGCAGGGCAGCAGAAAACAAGCTTGCTCCCTCTTCCCTATGACTTCCCTTCACATATTTGTACATGGCTATCATGTCTCCTCTCAGCCTTCTCTTCTGCAGGCTAAACATGCCCAGCTCTTTAAGCCGCTCCTCATAGGGCTTGTTCTCCAGACCCTTAATCCTTTTAGTCGCCCTCCTCTGGACGCTTTCCAGCTTGTCAACATCTCCCTTCAACTGTGGTGCCCAAAAGCAACTGTGGTGCTCAAAAGCGTCTCTCTTCCTTCACTCAGCCTTCCTTATGGTCCAGCTCTCGCATCCATAGGTTACTATGGGGAATACCATGGCTTTGACTATGCGGACCTTCCTTCGTGGCCAGAGTGATGTCTCTGCTCTTCACTGTTTTGCCAAGGTTGGCCATTGCTCTCCTCCCAAGAAGGAAACGCCTTCTGATTTCCTGGCTGCATCTGCATCTGCAGTGATCGTCGCACCTAGAAATACAAAGTCTGTCACTGCCTCCACGTTTTCTCCCTCTATTTGCCAGTCATCAATACGTGTCGTTGCCATAACCCTGGTTTTCTTGACGTTTAACTGCAACCCAGCTTTTGCACTTTCTTCTTCCTTTCACCTTGGTGATAAGGCTCCTCAGCTCTTCCTCACTTTCAGCTTTCATCAGAGTGGTATCATCTGCATACCTAAGGTTGTTAATGTTTCTTCCAGCAATTTTAATTCCAGCCTTGGAACCATCAAGCCCCGCCTGTCGCATGATGTGTTCTGCGTACAAGTTGAATAGGGAGGGTGAGAGGATGCAGCCCTGATGTCCGCACTCCTTTCCCAATCTTGAACCCACCTCCTGTTCCGTGGTCTGTTCTGACTGTGGCCACTTGGTCTTGATACAGATTTCTCAGGAGACAGATAAGGGGACTTGGTCTCCCCAGACCACCAAGAACATGCCACAGTTTATTATGATCCACACAGTCGAAGGCTTGAGAATAGTCAATAAAGCAGGAGTAGATGTTTTTCTGAAACTCCCTGGCTTCCTCCATTATCCAGCATTCGGATATTGGCCATTTGGTCTCTGGCTCCTCTGCCTTTTCTGAACCCAGCTTGGACATCTGGCAGCTCTCGCTCCATGTCTGGCTGGAGTCTGCCTGGCAGGATCTTGAGCATGACCTTACTGGCATGGGAAATAAGGGCCACTGCACGGAAGTTTGAACATTCTTTAGCATTTCCCTTTTTTGGTATGGGGATGCATCACCTTGACAGCATATAACACACATATAACACACATTCAACTGGATTATAGGAGTCTACACTCCCATATCATGGAGTTCAACTGCATTGTGAAACTGTATTATATGGCGGTGTAGATGGGGCTAGAGATTCAGGGAAATAGAGATCACCTAGTCTGACCTCGTAAGGACATAAGATTGCACTAGATTAGGCCCAAGGTTAATGAAAGGATTATGGAATAGTAAGAGATTCCAAGGACCACTGTTTCATCCTCTGCCCTATGTCTTTGCTTCACTGGTGAGTTTTTGGTTAATAATTATGGTTAGCTAATCTCACCAGGCTGTTACCTCTCATTTTATTCTATATCACCACCAGGGCCCACCCAAGCCCTCATGACAGATGGCCATCCAGCCTCGGCTTAGAAACCTCCAGAGAAGGAAATTCCACCAGGCTTCCAGACCGCAGTGCATTCCACTGTTGAACAGATTTTACTTTCAGGAGGTTCTTCCTAATGTTTAGGTGGAAGCCGTTGTCCTGCAGCTCCATTGCTCCAGTATGTTTAAGTCTCTTCAGGGCTGTGGCGCAGCTGGTTACTCGCCAGCTGCAATAAATCACTACTGACTGAGAGGTCATGAGTTCGAAGCCAGCCCGCGTAGGATTGAGCGCCCAACCATTAAGACCATTAAAAATAGCCCAGTTCATTGTTGACCTAAGCAACCCGAAAGATAGTTGCATCTATCAAGTAGGGAGGCTAATTTAATTAATTTACAACACCATAAAAATCATCCAGCAGCGTGCGCAAAGGAATGAGGAAGTAATCCATCAAGGACTCGGCGTCACAGTGGACAATGAAGCAGCAGCTCCCCTGGTGGCCAGAATCGAGCAACCCTCATGAAGCCAGAAGCTGGAAAATGTTAAATTACCTCTGTGACTGTCTATGTCATTGAATGTTTGCCATGTATATGACAATGTCTAATGTCATTGAATGTTTACCATGTATATGTGCATTGTGATCCGCCCTGAGAAGGGCGGAATATAAATACTGTAAATAAATAATAATACTGACTGCTCCATCTTGTGGCTGTGAGTTCCACAGTTTAACTCAAGGCCCATCAAATGCCACTCTCCAGCTTCAATGCATAACCCCATACCTGAAATTATACCTGGCAGTTTAAACTCCTGTATTTGCAAGATTTGTGACAAGCAAGCAAGGAAGCAAACACAGAAGGACACTTTGCATTTTGATGCTCCGTTTCCACAAATGGGATTACACCAATTTGGTCCCAAAAATAACCATGTTTTAATGGCAAGTGGGAAATGGGCCTGTCAGACAAACACGGACAGCGTTTACTCGCGGTCAAGACGTGACCAAAATGCAACGAGAGCCCCGTGCCCTTGACTGCCTTTCGGGTCAGCCCTGAGGATCAAGACTGAATCCTTTGTAATGGGGACATAATTTGTATTGCTCGAGCCCGTTGTTATGGCATGCATTTTAATTCCGGATGCTTGTCAAAACAAACAAGATGGAAAGCCTGTATCTCCAGGATCGATACAACCGGGTCTTGTTTCCACACCATCTGTGGGTCAGTCAGCCCCACAAGTGGTTCCAGGGGAGACGGAAACAGGGATCCCTTGCGGTGCCAAGCTGAAAGAAATCCCCCAGGATCCTCTATGGCAAAGTGTCTTGAATGATCAAAGCCTCTTCTATAACCGGATTTAACCCCTCGCCTGAATAGTGTGCAAATGGCAAAGAGCCATGATTTCCACATCGACTTGGCTGAGCCTTGAGGCATGTGCAAAACAGACTGCGCCTTTTAGACAATGTGGAAGGACCATCCAAGGATGTGGCAGCAAGGCTGTGCTTTGCAATGCTCTCTCCTGCATGTAAAGCACATGAGGCACATGTCCAGAGGTGACTGCATCTGGACAAGATCCTAAACCAGTGATGGCCAACCTATGACACTGACACGCCTAGCCATTTTTACTGACACGCTGGCGCATGCAGATTGATTGGATGACTATGTCTTTTGTGGCCAAATTCGGTGTGATTTGGTCCAGTGGTTTTCTTGTTTACTCCATGGGAATTATGCATATTACATTTATATATATATACAGTAGAGTCTCAGTTATCCAAGCTAAACGGGCCGGCAGAAGCTTGGATAAGCGGATATCTTGGATAATAAGGAGGGATTAAGGAAAAGCCTATTAATCATCAAATTAGGTTATGATTTTACAAATTAAGCACCAAAACATCATGTTTCACAACAAATTTGACAGAAAAAGCAGTTCAACACGCAGTAATGTTATGCTGTAATTACTGTATTTACGAATTTAGCACCAAAATATCACGATATATTGAAAACGTTGACTACAAAAATGGCTTGGATAATCCAGAAACTTGGATTAGTGAGGTTTGGATAAGTGAGACTCTATTGTGTATATATATATATATATACTAGCTGTGCCCGGCCACGTGTTGCTGTGGCTTTTTTTAGGTGGTTTCGTGTCTTAGAGGGGGGAATCCTTTGTTGGGAGGTGTTAGGTGGCCCTAATTGTTTCCTGGATGGAATTCCTTTGCTTTCAGAGTGTTGCTCTTTATTTTGTGTTTTGAGATGAGAGAGTGATAGGTACCGAATGGGTTTGGACCTTCAAAGAGTGGGTGTTTCCCTGTTTGGGGGGGGGAATCCTATGTTGAGTGTAAGAATGTAGAGACGTGGATGAGGGGTTGTGTTGTCAATTTTCTAGGTTGGGGGGCCTTTAGTTTTGTTGTTTTGCCCTGTGGAGCGACGCCATTATCCTTTTATATATATAGATATATAATTTCTATTATTATTCTATTATTATTGTAGTATATTATATTATTACTATTATATTATTATATTATTATTCATTATTCATGACTACATTGAAACTAGAATAGAGAGAAATCAGCATGGAAACTGCAAGAGGGACCATAGATTGTTGTACATGGAAATAATGGTAGTAAATAGTTTTTGATTTATTGAATACAGTTATATATTACAACTAGCTGTGTCCGGCCACACGTTGCTGTGGCGAAGTATGGTGGTACAGTAGAGTCTCACTTATCCAAGCCTCGCTTATCCAAGCTTCTGGATTATCCAAACCATTTTTGTAGTCAATTTAATTGTCAAGATAGTCCAGTTCAAATCAGATAATCTGTATCTTATAGGCAGTGTGGAAGAGGCCTAAGTGAGACCTAACTCTGCCTGTCCCCTGGGCTGAGTGGGTTGCTAGGAGACCAAGTGGGCGGAGCTTAGCCTTCTAACTGGCAGCAATTGGATAAAAAACAATTATTCCTCTCCCTCTAATTAGGACTTTATTTTTCTTTTCTTTTTCTTGTATCAACCTAGAGGCATGGATGAGGGGTTGTGCTGTCAATTTTCGAGGTTGGGGGGCCTTTAGTTTTGTTGTTTTGTCGGTCGCCAGGATTCCATCACTCTTTTATATATATAGATTATATATTTTTGTTATTTAAACTATACATATTGCGAAATTATGGGGTTTTTTTTTTCTCAAAGTGACACAACACCCAAGTCATGCTAGGTGTTTTGGTGAATTTTGACACACCAAGCACAAAAGGTTGCCCATCATTGTCCTACACCAAGGGGAAATCATACAATGCAAGTGCTGGAAGGGAGTGCAAATGTAGTAATAACATCAGTAGCTTCTGCATGCCCAACCCTCTGTCTTTGCAGAATTCTAGCTGCATTTTGTAGTGAACCTCACTTTGATTCCATGCTCTCAAACTAACTTGTCAGCCCATCCAACTTCTAGGCTTGGTTTCCAAGAGTAGATGGAATCTGGGGCCTTTCAGGGATTTGAGTCATTGAGAGGGGAAGGGATTTTCAAAAGAGCAAGGGGTTCTTTCAGAAGCTCACAGAATCTTCTAAGTCGAAGGAGACCCCAAAGGCCATCCAGTCCAATCCATTTCTGCCATACAAGAAGACACCATCCACGCACTCCCTCCTAGAACCATAGAATCATAGCATCATAGAATTGGAAGAGACCACATGGTCCATCTAATCCAACCCTTGCCATGCAGGAAAAGCACAATTTATTTATTTATCTACTAGCTGTGCCCGGCCACGCGTTGCTGTGGTGAAGTCTGGTGGTATGGAAAATCAAGTATTGAGGAATTGGTGGTAGTTAAGGTAAAGGGTAAAGGTTTTACCTTACATTAAGTCCATTATAAATGGGTTATATAGCTGTGTGGAAGGGCCTTGAGTCTACACTGCCATATAATCCAGTTAAAATCTGATAATCTGTATTTTATAGGCAGTGTGGAAGAGGCCTAAGTGAGGCCTAACTCTGCCTGTCTCCTGGGCTGAGTGGGTTGCTAGGAGACCAAGTGGGCGGAGCATAGCCTTCTAACTGGCAGCAATGGGATAAAAACAATTATTCCTCTCCCTCTAATGAGGACTTCATTTTTCTTCTCTTTTTGTTGTATGAACGTAGAGGCATGGATGAGGGGTTGTGCTGCCAAGTTTAGTGTTTCTGGGATGTGCAGTTTTGTTGTTTTGTCCTAGGCCGAAATTTCATTACTCTTTTATATATATAGATTTATTTACTTATTTATATACCACTTTTCTCATCTCTGGGGGACTCAAAGTGGTTTACAACATAATGGCAAAATTCAGTGCCAATTATAAATGTGAAAACATAACAAATAGATCAAATCATAAACAATAAAATGAACAATCAAATCCCGACAACCACCCAGACTCTGCTTCAAAACCTTCAGAGAAGGAGACTCCTTACGTTGAGGTGGAATCTCTTTTCCTGTCACAATGGTGTCTCCAATGAAGCTTTATCCTCAATCCTTGCTTCCCTAACAAGCCTTTTTGGGAAACCAGAATCTCCACAGCCTTTTGGAAGCATGAACCTTTTTGGAGATCAATTGGTACTATTCACACTATTTGGAATAATCATAACCTTTTCGTAAAGTATGATCTTCCTGAGAAGAGTTAAATACCCGCTTGGGTCAACCTTCTCCTTAGTGGTCAATATCCACTAGTATTCATGCAAGGCCATTTAGGTTTCTCGGTTGTTAGACTGATATCCCTAGTTTTCTCTTTGAACTGTTGGGAACAAAGATAGGCCAATGCACAACATAGACAGCAGATCTTCAGAAGTGTTATTTCAGTTGCCCAAAAGAACATATCTACTCCTCCATAAAATACATTGTTTTTAAATCATGCTCTCAAGAGACAAAAAAATAAATAGTCTTCATTAAAAGTTAACATAGTTGATTTACTTACAAAACTTCATGTACTAGCATACAGGTACATTGCTTATTGGTCCAAAATTTAAAGAGTCTGTGCTTTAAACATTCTGTTTCCGTCTCTTCTCTGTTGCATATAGACTCACACTCTCTTCTGATGCATACTGTACTCAACTAACTTCTAATGCACACTGACTGACTTCTGCAGCATACTCAACTACATACTGTACTGACTGACTGGTGCATGCTGACTACTATACTATACCCAACTGTACTGACTTCAAAAATAAGAGTCTCCGTCTGAAAAGTCCCAGATCTGGCCACATATTCTATATTCAATGGTACTTCTAATGCCTACTGGCTACAAAAATGGAATCTCAGTCTGTGTGGTGACTCAGCCTTTGTGTGACTCTGATGAGGATTCTGGGATGCAGTTTCAAGATGATGGGATTCAGGTTCAGGATGAGTTTCAAGATGACTCTGATGGGAATTATGGGATTCAGGTGCCGAGTGTTCCTGCTGTGGGAGATGAGGAGCAGGGAGGCTTTACCATGGGAAGAAATGATGTTGTTAATGATGATGGTTTTCAGGTGCAAGAAGCAGAACGGGAGAGCAGCTCCCAGCCTCAGCCTGATAACACTAACGAGCCCTGTGGCCTTGAAAGCGATGAGGCTGCATCTCTAGATCGAGCCAGTCATTTGGAATTTCAGGGGTTCCGCAGAAGTCTCAGAATAGCAAATAAAAGGGAGTTCAAAGGGCAAAGAAATGCCTTCATGTTATGCTATTAAAGCAGTCTGCTGAGAGGGAAATCTTTGTCAAAGCAATTTCCTCGCTTGAATCATAAACCAAGTCTGCTTTCCTGAATTATCTTATAGCCTGGATGTATCCTCATTTCTGGGACTTTGGCTTCATTTTAAGGACCTTGTTTCATGCCTAATGTTTCTATGGATTTGTTCTTACAGTCTTGTTTTTGTAACTATCTTTCGGAACTGAACTTTTGCCTTTTATGAACTATCTTTTCCCTATTTCCTAATAAACTACAAAAGACTACATTTGGTGTACAGTCTGGTGTCTTTAGCAAGGTGAAGCTAACCTGAGGTGTGATAGTCTGAAGAGTCCCAGATCCGGTCACATGGTTTGTAGTCTCTTCCACAACCTCAAACAACATAGAAAACTGCATACCAATATAGACATACAATATAGTAAGCAATTTCAATTATATATATACACTAGCTGTGCCTAGCCACACCTTGCTGTGACTTATGGGAATCCTTTGTTGGCCAGGTAGAATAGCAGTGAATAGCCTTGCAGCCTCAAAGCCTGGCTATTTTATTCTTATGGAAATCCTTGTTTGGTGAGCTGGAATGCAACGGAATAGGCTTGCTGCTTGGAAGGCTGGGTGCTTGCGTTCTAGGGGAATGGTTTTTTCAGCTGCTAGAATTGCAGTGAATAGCCTCACTGCTTCAAAGCCTGACTGCTTGCTACCTAGGGGAATCTTTGGTTGGTCAGCTTCAATAGTACAGAGTAGTATCGCTGCTTCAAAGCCTGGCTGCTTTTTACCAAGGTTAATCCTTTGTTGGTCTGGTTGAATTGCACTGAATAGCCTTGCAGCTTCAATACCTGGCTGTGTTATACCTAGGGAAATCCTTGTTTGGTGAGATGGAGTCGCACCCTCAATCAAAGAGCCGCTTTGAAGCCTGTCTACTTCCTTTGTAGGGGAATCTTTGTTTGGCCAGCTTGAATTGCACTGAATAGTCTTGCAGTTAAAAGCCTGGCTGCTATCTACATAGGGCATCCTGGCTAAGGCAGGTTGAATGGGACCGTTTGTTAGTGTTTTTGTTGTTTTAGTGTGAAATGTTCAATTAATTGTTGCTGTTGGATTGTGTGTATGTGTTCCAGAAAGCATTCCAGCAGTCTAGGAGTTAATTACAGCCAGCCTGGATTGACTTCCAGGAGGGCCAATGGGTCAAGACTTCCTGGATGGAACATTCCTCATGAACTGTGGAATGCAAGGATGTGCCTGCTTGCTCTGATAACGGACTCGGCAAGCCGAGAGGACATGCCATGTTTTGTCCTTGCCGAGGCAACATGTGTCCAGAGAGTGATGGTATTTAGTAGGCATGTCCGATCGATGAAAAAAATGTTTCAATTCCCGTTTCTAAAGTAGGGGGCAAAGGGAAACAGACTTGCTTCTAGATCAAGCGATGGAGTTGCATTGACAAAGAGCTCTCTTTGAGTAGACTGTTTTAAAAGCATGCCGTAAAGGCATTTCATTGCCCTTTGAACTCTCATTTATTGGTTATGCGAAGGCTTCTCCGCAACCCTCGGAATTCTAACCTCGAAGCCCGATCAAGATCCCCAGAGTCAGAGTCAGAGCCAAGGCCACTGAGCTCATTATTATTATCAGGCAAGAAAGCGGTGTCCTCCCTTTCTACATCCTGCACCTGAACCTCTTGGTTAGAAACAACATCATGACTTATTCCCATGGGAACAACACCAACTCCCTGCTCTTCATTTCCCACAGCTGGAATGCTGCTATAATTCCCAGCATCAGAGTCATCTTGAAATTCATCATGAATCCCATCATTATGCACATATAACCCAAAATCTTCATCAAAGTCATGAAAGGCACATCAGAATTACACAAAGGCAAAGGCTGAGTTACAACACTATTCGAGCTAAGCAATGTCTCTGCTCTGTTTCTTTTCGCCTCTCCTGAAATGTGGGTACTTGCAAAATTTCCTCCTCAGATTCCAACTCAGATTCCAACTCAGGTTCCTCAGATTCCAAGTGTTCAGATTCATGAACACTTTCCTGCTCCCCTCCCTCTTCTGAAGAAGAGGAATCCCTAACAGTAGATTAGTAACTTGGGAGTTGCCTGTATGTAATGCTTGCTTGGAACCATGCTCAAGTGACGAGTTCCAGATCATGTACCCAGCACATATGTCAGCCAGGAAAGTAAAGGTGAAAGAGCCTTGTGTCCCTTAAAAGCCAGCCTGGCTTTGCCCAAATCCATCTTCCTCCAGGCAGATCATTCCCAGGTAATCATTCCCAGGGCCCGGGCTGTGGCGCAGGCAGGAGAGCAAGCCAGCTGCAATTAACTGCAATGAATCACTCTGACCAGGAGGTCATGAGTTCGAGGCCGCTCGGAGCCTATGTTTGTTTGTCTTTGTTCTATGTTAAAAGGCATTGAATGTTTGCCTATATGTGGAATGTGATCTGCCCTGAGTCCCCTTCGGGGTGAGAAGAGCGGAATATAAATACTGTAAATAAATAAATAAATAAAGAATAAATAAATCACCCATGCGGAGCGCCTCTTTCTTACCTTCTATGGGTTTTGGTACAAAATGTGAGGATGGTTTGGTCTTTTTCACCCGGTTCCCCTTCATGATCTGCCCCTCTTTGTTGAGGCCCAGGAACCAGGCCCGGCCGGACTCCTGCTGCCGGTAGAGCGTGGAGGAGTAGATGACGTAGTAGTTCTCGAAGACGGACTCCTTGAACTTGCACTCCGGGGTGAAGATGTCCTGCAGCCGGGAAAGGAAAGGGAGAGGAAAGGATTACGCTCAGAACCGCGCCGGATGGAAAAAGGAGCCGTCAAACAAGAGATAAAGCCTGGCAAATCTCGGGGTAATCTCTTTAATGAGGAGAAAATGAAATTAGAAGGAGGCAGAACGAGCAGAAGAGAGGCTTAAAGGGAAGGCCTTGAGAATAGAAAGTCGAGACCGAAGGAGATTGGCATTCGTTTATGTTCAGATTCTAGTTTGCAAACTTTTCTCCTCCTGGGAAAACTATACGCTTTGGGTTTTGGTCCAACTTTTGAAGGATATCTCAGAGGACCCAACTGGTTTTGCAGAGGATTCAGCACACTTGATAATAACTTGAAGCCTTCGACAACACAACTTGATGATAATTTACACTATGTAACAAAATGCGAACAAAATCTGTTCCTGGCTTGAAAGTGTTATTTCCTGTTTACTTGGTTGGAACTTACTTTGAAAGGAGTTGTTGTACTCCAGAAACTTCGTTTTTGTGTCACAAACTACTTTAAACCGGTTGAGACTCAATGAGATATTCATTGAGCAACTATAGCAAAATGTGCTGCAGGATGTCCTGCAAATACAAAATTTTTGTAGCTGAATACACTTTTCCCATGTTTTAATGATAGAACCAATTAGGAAATGGCATTGATAATCCAGGAACAAAAATTGTGTTGCATAGTGTAATTCTTTATTTACCATTATTACAACTACATCCTGGATAACTTGATGATAATGTGTGTGTGTGTGTGTGTTTTAAAAAGAAACCAACAACTTTATTAACTATATTACAATTGTCTTGTTACATCGTCTAATCCCAGATCTATACATTATTTATTTGTTTGTAGTATTTATATTCTTCCCTTCACACCCCAAAGGACAAATCACAAAACATACATATGCGGCAAACATTCAATGCCATATATACACTGACAAGACAGACAATTGTACATAGATAAATATCTATATAGGCTTTTCCCATCTTCGGCATCTTGGAGGTTGTTGTCCATCTATTTCCCTGTCAGAAAGCTTTTGTTCGTAAACTTCCTCCTTGATTGAATCACCAGCATTTTCCTGGCATTTCCTTATGGGTGCCTTAAAATACCTCCCCGCCTTTAAGCAGTACCTATTTATCTACTCATGTTTTGCTTTCGAACCGCTACGTATGCAGAAGCTGGGCTAACGGCCAGGAGCTCACCCTGACCCGGGCTTCGAACTGTCAACCTTTTGATTGACAAGATTGACTGCTGCTAGTGGTTTAACCTGCCCATCCCTATACATGCTGCCGATCCCCCATCATCATTAATACAGCATTATAAAAATACAACTCCGTCAGTTCTGTTGCTTCTACTTATTCTATTTTCATCCATTGCATATAATCATTACATTTTCTAATTGTTCATTCACAATCTTCCTTGATTGTTCAAAGGTTTCAGTTACAGGTTTTTCCAGATGCTGATGATTTTGAGTAATGCAGCACATAGCATGAGCAATATAACGTTTTTATTTACCAAATCCTTATTCCTGTTTTCAGATACAGAAATCATTTGTAACTGAATTGATTTTGCAGAGGGCATTCAGCACCTTGGATATCTCGATGGGAGTGAACTATGACCACAAACATATCCAAAAAAGAAGAAAATGGGTTCCCTGGAACTACAAAGACAAGTATCCACTATTACAGTAATACAGAAATCATTAAACCTAAATTTAGTTCAATACATCAATATGAAAACAAGTACAAAAGGCGTTGTTAAACAATCAAACAAAGGACTGTTACATTCACAGTAGAAACAATATTTTTCTCTTGAAGGATGAATTTACTCCTCTTCTCATAAACAATAAACGTTCTTTAGTTCTTTGTGTTTTTAAGCACAGCGGCAAGATTAACAATTGCAAAGATCTGGAAAGGAAAAAGACTCCCAACCCCCGAAGAATGGATAATAAGAATACTAGACATAGTACAAATGGATAAGTTAACACAAAAAAATAAGAGAAGGGAAAAACAAAACAGACTGGACAAACTTTATAAAATTCCTAACATAAAGGAGAATGGATTTTAGGATAGACCTGTCTAATATATAAAGTAGATTAAACAGAATACATAAAGACACAATTAATGAAAGAGACAACTCCGAAGCCAAGATGGGAAGTATAACCTGATTTTTCCCCCTCTCTTTTCTTCTTTTTTTTTTCTTTTTGGTCTTTTTTTAAACCTCTATTTCTATGTTTATTTTTTCCTCTTGATACTTTCCCACTTTTCTATTGATATATATATATATATTGATATATTCATAATATTATATTGTAATACGATATAATACTAATAATCTATATATATAAAAGAGTGATGGCATCACGGCGACCCACAAAACAACAAAACTACAGGCCCCCCAACCTCGAAATATGACAACACAACCCATCATCCACGCCTCTAGGTTGATACAACAAAAAGAAAAGAAAAATAAAGTCCTAATTAGAGGGAGAGGAAAAATTGCTTTTATCCAATTGCTGCCAGTTAGAAGGCTAAGCTCCTCCAACTTGGTCTCTTAGCAACCCAATAAAAAAAAATAAAAAACACTAAAAAATTAATACAATAAAATACTATAATAACAGAAAATAACTAAAAATAATACAAGAAAATAATAAAATATAATAAATAAAAATATAACTTACAATAAAATTAATAAAAAAAATGCAAATAAAGTCAAATAAAAATTACACAACAATTTTTAACCAATACCACCACCATCACTTTGCCACAGCAACGCGTGGCCGGGCACAGCTAGTACAATATAATAATATTAATTATATATCATGTTTTACATGTAATATTACTAATAATATTACAATATGTTGATACAGTACAATATAGTAATTTGTTACTAGTATTGTACTATACTAATATAATATTGTATGTAAATTTAATTTGTAAGCCGCTCTGAGTCCCCTTCGGGGTGAGAAGGGCGGCAATAAATGTAGCAAATGAATAAACAAACAAACAAATAAATAAATAAATAAATATATTGTTCCATCACTTTCAATGTATCATGTTTCACTATAAAAAAAATTAAAAATTATTCACAAAAAAAAAAAGACTCATTCTCTGGAGGCTTTTGAAGCAGAGACTGGATGGCCACCTGTTAGGAGGGCTTGGCTTGTGTTTTTCTTTGTGGCAGAAGAAGGTTGGACTGGATAGCCTTTGGAAGCCCCTTTCAACATTATTCTATGATTCCAACGGTGCTGTGACATAGTTTTCCTTCTTTAGAAAATATCCTGTGTTTACAGCTTCTTTTTTATCCCCACGAGAATTAAAACTAGAACAACAACAACAACAAAATGCCCATTTAAACGGAACCATCGCTCCCATTGTCACTTTACAGCCTCAGTTGGGCGTCTATGCAGTTTTAAAAATAAATGTATTCATTTGGATTTTAATGTTCTGAACTGCATTTTTTGCTTAAACGTGAGCGCATTGTACAAAACAGCAATGAGATTCCTCCAGCTTGTTTATGCATCTGCTTCTTCTTTGTATAGCGGAGCCTTTGTTGTCAATGCGTGCTTACAGACGCACAAAATGCAACACTTGAATTGGCCTGGATTATATATTATATTATATGATATATATATAAACAATATGCAAACCACTATATTTGGATATTTTCATTTCCTGCCATTGTTGTCGGGGCTTCTTCCGCCTTGTTTCCAGCCTCAGGGAAACAGCAACATATGTCTCTGGTGCTGCCAACCATTGAAACATTTGGAAATGATTAATCCTGTGCTTTTGAATCAATGTTTTGTTTAATGAAACTTGAATGCATTTGCATACTTTGCAAACACTGTGTTCCCTCAGTCTTCTTCCTCACGGGTGTCTTTGTATTTCTCTTTACTTTGGATTGACAAGAAAAAGAGGAGGAAGGAGAAAGAGAAGAAAAGAGGAATGGATAGGCTTTGGATGGTTATGGTTATATCCATCAAGTATTTTTGTTGGGTGAAACTACATCACAAAAACACCTTCTGAATCCTTCTGCAGAGTCTGGCAGCTTCTGTGACCAAAGAGTGGTGATCTGTGCTGGGTTTTAATAATAATGCACTTTATTTATATGATGATGGTGATGGTGATGATGATGATGATGATGATGATGATGATAATAATAATTTTATTTTTCTATCCAGTCCCCATCTCCCCTACACAAGGTAAAGGGTTAGGCCAGTGATGGGCAACCTCTTGCACTTGGTGTATCAAAATTCACCAAAAAACCTAGCATGACTTGGGTGGTGTATCAGTTTGAGAAAAAACAACCATAATTTCGCAATATGTATAGTTTAAATAACAAAAATGTATAATTGTAATATATAACTGTATTCAATAAATCAAAAACCATTTACTACCATTATTTCCATGTACAACTATCTATGGTACCTCTTGCAGTTTCCACGCTGATTTCTCTCTATTCTAGTTTCAATGTAGTCATGAATAATGAATAATATAATAATAATATAATAGCAATAATATGATAATATACTACAATAATAATAGAATAATAATAGAATGATATAATGATTACACACACACACACACACTAGAGTCTCATTTATCCAACATTCATTTATCCAACGTTCTGGATTATCCAACGCATTCTGCCTTTTAGTAGTCAATGTTTTGTAGTCAATGTTTTCAATAAATCGTGCTATTTTGGTGCTAAATTCGTAAATACAGTAATTACTACGTAGCATTACTGCCTATTGAACTACTTTTTCTCTCAAATTTGTTGTATAACACGATGTTTTGGTGCTTAATTTGTAAAATCATAACCTAATAGGCTTTTTCCTTAATGCCTCCTTATTATCCAACATATTCGCTTATTCAATGTTCTGCTGGCCCGTTTATGTTGGATAAGTGAGACTCTACTCTGTGTGTGTGTGTGTATAAATAAATGTGCATAATTCTCATGGAGTAAACAACAAAACCACTGCACCAAATCGCACCGAATTTGGCCACAAAAGACATAGTCATCCAATCAATCAGTGTGTCAGCGAAAATGGCTAGGCGTGTCAGTGCTGACACGCGTGTCAGAGGTTGGCCATCACTGGGTTAGGGTTAAGCGGCTGAGGGGGGAAAGGAAGGGGCCTGAGGCTGTTAGGAATGGTGGGAGTTGAAGTCCAAAACACCTGGAAGGAGGGCCCAAGTTTGGCCATGCCTGGTGTAGAAGCACCCTTAGACGTGCATTTAGACCTGTCTTGACCTGGCTCCATCCAGATGAGCAGGACTCCAACTCCCATTGAGCCCCCAGCCAGTTGGAATGATGATCTTTTTCTTCTTCCAGCTCATTGTTCTTCCCAAGTGTCGATCCTTTTCTTTCCAGGAGAGACCGAGAGAGAAGGACTCGGCCAAGGTCACCCAGTCAGTGCGGTGACAAAACAAAACACACACGCACGCACGGCAGCAGCGCCGGCACCTTTCAATTACAGGAGCCTTTCCTTTGCCAAAGTTACCTTGCGGAGCTCGAGGGCTGCTTGATCTCCACCCCACAATTACAAGTAGAACATGCAGTCTTTCTTTTTAATATCCCTGGAATTAAACTTTAAAACTTTAACAGGGGCAGAGTTTGCAGTTAAACGTGATTGCCAGGGAAGGTCTGGAAATTGAAAGGCTTTAAAATCCCATTTCCCGGAGACCGCAAGGTGCAGAGAACCACCTCTTTCTACTGAAGGTGAGGCCAGTAGGCTTGATCGATCCATGAAAAATTTGATTCTAAACTCGTTTCAAAACTAGAGGGGGCAGTTTTTCGTTTTTGTTGCTAATAACGAATTTGGCCCCCAAAATTTTTTGAAATTAACGAAAATTCGTTATTTTCGAAATTAATTCGTTAATGGCGGACGCACATGCGCGATGGCCCAAAAACAGCCCGAAGGGGGGGGGACTTAGGGGGCTCTCCCGCCCTCATTTTTTGAGTGATCTTCTTCAAACTTGGTACAGTGGTAGAACACATTTAACACTGATAGCTCACCAAAATGTGGAACGTTTCCCTTATCCTCTGATTTTTGGCAAATTTTCATAGCTTTTATAATAAACCATTTTTTAATAATTACAGAAATCTGTTCCTGGTTTGAAAGTCTTATTTCCTGTTAAATTGGGTTGTCTTTACTGTGAAAGTCATTGTTCTACTTCAGAAACTTTGTTTTTGTGGCTGAAACTTTGTTAAATTGGTGTGTGTGTGATATATATTGTGTATATATATATATATATATATATATATATATATATATATATAGTCCCTGCTTGTGTGTGTGTGTGTGTGTGTGTGTGTAGGTAAAGGTAAAGGTATCCCTTGACGTTAAGTTCAGTCATGTCTGACTCTGGGGGTTGGTGCTCATCTCCATTTCTAAGCCCAAGAGCCAGTGTTGTCCATAGACACCTCCAAGGTCATGTGGCCGGCATGACTACATGGAGTGCCATTACCTTCCCAGAAACACCCAGAAAATGGGAATTCCAGACAGGAAACAATCAGGGCCAGCTAATACCTCCCAACAAAGGATTCCCCCAGGTAGGAAGCAGCCAGGCTTTGAAGCTGCAAGGCTATTCAATGCTAATCAAGGTGACCAATTGCAACATTCACACTTGCCTCCCACAGACAAGAGTTCTTTCTCCCACCCTGGACCTTCCACAGATATATAAACCCCACTTGCCTAGCTTCGCACAGACGTCAAAACCTCTATGTCTGCCACAGATGTGGGTGAAACGTCAGGAGAGAATGCTTCTGGCACATGGCCATAGAGCCCGGAATACATACCACAACAGTGTGATCCCGGCCATGAAAGCTTTCGACAACACAACCACAGTATCCATTCAAGTTCATGTAGCGTGGTATGGACTGGAGACCTGTATTGGGGGGAGGGAGGGTGCGAATCTGGGCCCCTGGGAGCAGCCGAGGACGGGCCTGGCCCACACCCCCTCGCATCCCGGGCCTCTTCCTCCTCACCGCCGGGCCCCTCTCGGTCTCTCCAGGCCTGAGCTGAGGCGAGGCGGCGGCGGCGGCCATTTCCCCCCTCCGTCTTCCTCCTCCTCCTCGGCCCCCTTCCCCCTCGCCCCCTCCCATTGGCTGAGCCTCCCATTGGCTGAGGGGCAAAAGGAAAGGAGTTTGGGTGATTTGCAAAAGCTTTTTTTTCTTAACGAAAAAAACGAAGAAATAAGAAAAAACAGCCTCTCGCGATTCGAAACCGCGATATCCAGACGTGTGGACAACCAAGGTTCTATATTGCTTCAAAACAAACGAAAATAACGAATTAATAACGGGTAACGGGAAAATCGAATTATTTGAGCAAGCCTAGAGGCCAGTACTTGTTTTTCCTGGGTCTCATTTGGAAATGCCCCCATTAATGCCAAAGGGCTGGAGACCCCAATGGTTGCACAGATGTTGAGAGCAAAAGTGGGCAACTGCACAGCCCAGGTCCCAATCCTGCTGTTGGTACGTGTTTTATTCCATAATTTTAAAATATTGGATCAAATACATCCCTGATGTCGATAACTTCTTAAAAGTTTTGCCCTACAACTGTTGCAACACACTGACATCAGTTGACCCACAGTTTCCAATGCATTTGTAAATCTGAACTGAGTCAGATCCATGGCAGATGCATGCCCTCAAGTCTGTGTTTTGATTCTTGATGTTTGTCTGTTTTGAAGACAAAAGCAGAGCCATTGCCAATGTATTTGGGGATATATATACGAGCTGTTGGATCAAAACCGACCAAAGCCAGATGTTCTGGGTTTTTCCAATGGAAAAGAGGCAAAAGTATAGTAGTCTAGTAGTGAATCAAGCCACTCGGGTGCAGAGCTCTTTCAAAATTTGGATTAGAACCCAGGATGGATTATCCACCCTGACATGAACATTTCCCATCACAGATGCCACCATCATTATCTTAGCTAATGAAAAAATTGATCCAAAACTTGCCCTTCAGACATACAGCAACTGGAGCCAAACACAATTGCCTTGGTCCCCAAAAAGCCTACGAAAGACCCCCATATCTGCAAGACAACTGGCAGTCTCATTTCCTCAAGTCTGCTCTAGACGTGTTCTAGGTCCTCCAGCTTGGCTCTAGGGCAGGCCTACAACTCCTGTGCTTTTCTGCTTCAGCTCCCAGAATTCCTGACCATTGGGCAAGCTAGCAATAGGAGCTTATGGGAGTTGGAGGCCCAAACATCAAGAGGGCTGCAGATTATGCAGGCCTGTTCTTTGCTATTCTTGGGCTACAAGTCCTTTGTTTCAATAGGGTTTCCTATGGTGGTTCTGCATATCTACGAAAAGTCTAGAAGCAAATATCCCGCAGGTACACCAAGGCTGTAATGTATGTTGAAACCCCACAGCATGACCAGCCAGTGCCATTCCTTGCAAGCCCAGAAACCAAGGACATTGGGCTGTCGCACCTCAGGTCAGCTTCACCTTGCTAAATACACCAGGCTGCACGCAGGTTGAAGTCTTTTGTGGTTTATTAGGAAATAGGCAATAAATAGTTCTTAAAAAGTAAAGTTCCAAAAGATTGTTGCAAAACAAGGCTATAAAGAATAATCCAAGAAAACATTAGGCATAAAACAAGGTCCCATTAATGCATGACAAAGTCCCATGAACATGAACACACCAAGGCTGCAGGATAATCCGGGAAAGCAAGAGCTTGCCTCTTGACTCAAACAAGAAGTTGCTTTGACAAAGGTTTCTCTCTCAGCACACCCTTTTTAATATCCCTTGCATAGCATGAATGCATTTCTTTGGCCTCTGACCTCCCTCTTGTTTGCTATTCTAACACTTCTGCGAACCCGGAATTCCAAATGACCAGCTCGATCTAAAGATTCTGTTTCATCAAGGCCAGACAGCTCGTTAGCGTTAGCGTCTGTCTGTATGCTATCAGGCTGGGAGCTGTCCTCCCTTCCTGAGTCAATTTGCACCTGGCTAGCTTCAGTATCATCAACACCATTCCCTGCCGTGGGAAAGCCTCCCTGTTCCTCATCTTCCACAGCAGGAACACTCTGAACCTGACTCCCATAATTCCCATCAGAGTCATCTTGAACCAGAATCCCATAATCCCCATCAGAGTCACTCTGAGGCTCCAGCTGAGTCACAACACGGGCAATATGCTAGAGAGGCCAATGCTCCCTGCCCGTCCCACTGAACATCCCTCTGCTTAGGCGATCCCTCGTAGTTCGAGGATGATGGTCCTTCATTTCTTGGAAGACGTCCGTGCCTGATTTTTTTTAATGTGTGGAGGTCGGTGCACACAGTCTTCACAGAGTGAGGTTCCAACAGTGGTGTGGTTAACACAACGAGAGTGGCTTCTCAGTCTGTTGCAGCCTTCTTCCGCCTTCACAGCTGTTGTAACATGGACCATGTTATCCTCCGCCTGCTCCGTCGTTGAGGTCTTTGGGTCTTCGGATTGTGCTTGGTCTGGATCCTCCCCTGAGGCCACTCCTGGGAGTGTGTGTCTCCCGTGGTTGTGCCCACAGGTTCATTGGAACACGCAAGCCCCCTCACCACGGCAAGGTGACAATACATCAAGGGGATGCAGGTCCAGGTGTTCAACGTTAGAAGGTTTCCAGATGGGCACCTGGTCAGGTAAGAACAACCCTGGCAGAGCATTGCAGTTCAGTTTTCCCTGCATAACTTGGCCCTTGTTCTGTTTGATGCTAAACAGAGAGCCAGAGGCAATGCTGAACTTGGAGAGGCAGGGGAGCTGTCCGAGGTGCTGAACCCAGAAAACTGGGTGAAGGTTTGAAGTCTCCAAGATGCTGAACACAAAGAAGAACCAGACGGTGAACCCTTCTCCTGAGCCTCCCCAGCCTGAGCCACATTCTAGAGTTGAGGTTGTGTTAATCTGCTTCGGACAGTGGCCCTTGTGACACAAAAAAGCAGGCCGGGAAAACAGCCACCATAAGAGAATCACGCAGAAAACTCAACTGTGTGTGGGCCCGGGCTGTGGCGCAGGCGGGAGAGCAAGCCAGCTGTAATTAACTGCAATGAATCACTCTGACCAGGAGGTCATGAGTTCGAAGCCGCTCGGAGCCTATGTTTGTTTCCCTTTGTTCTATGTTAAAAAGGCATTGAATGTTTGCCTATATGTGTAATGTGATCCGCCCTGAGTCCCCTTCGGGGTGAGAAGGGAAGAATATAAATGCTGTAAATAAATAAATACATAAATAAATAAACAAATAACTCTCAGGCTGCAGGAGGAAAGGGTCTCGCTCTCCACCTTTATGCCTGAGGTCTGGCAGCAGATCCTTCCTCCTGGTCAAACGAAACTCTTGGGAAGTGTATGGTTCAGCATCCCAAACAACCCCTTTGCATTCTGGGCTGAATCCCAGTGTTGAGTCGCCGGCCCCACTGATATGAGAACACCCATAAAAAGATTCTGTTTTTGGGTTTTACGTGAAAGGTGTTTCTTCCCGATTCCTTCTCTTTCTTCCCTGCCGTCGCTTGGCTCTTCTGCTCTCCTTGAAGCCCAATTTCAGAGCTGTCAGAGGCAGAGATGGGGATTCAATTTCCCTTGTCACTGAAACTTTCACACACACCCCACCTTGCCATTGTGTCAGGATTATTACATTTTTGACAACGCGCTGAGAGCGCAGCTGTGGTTGACCAATTAACAGCTGCCTTTGGTTGCAAAACTCCATCTGGGCAGCCATGGGGATGCTTTTGGGATGTGGGAACAAAGAGAAACCCAACATGAAGAGACACTTTGCATGCAGGCACATGTGTGTGTGCCCATGAAGTTTTCTCCCGCTTTGTTTCAGAATGCCTTCCATGACTCCTGTGCCCGGCTATTTAGATGCACCAAGAGAACCAGGGAGGCTTCAATTGCCACCACAGAGATTTTTCAAAATATAGTCAGGATACGATGAAGGATGATAACTGTTTAGGTACAGTGGCCTCTTCAAGGTCTAAGGACTTTGTAAACATTACCGTAGGTGTGAAAGGGATCTAGGACTTAATAGTAGGCCTCAAGCTGAACATGAGCCTACAGTGTGATGCAGCAGCTAAAAAAGCAGATGCAGTTCTAGGTTGCATCAATAGGAGCCTAGTGTCCACACTGAGCAAAGTCACAGTCCCACTCCCTTCTGCTTTGGTCAGACCTCACCTGGAATAATAACCCTATTTCCAGTTGTAGGGAAAGCAATTCAAGGACACGGCCAAGCTGGAAGGTGGACAGAGAAGGGCAACGGAAATGCCTAAAAGTTTGGATGTTAAGTTTAGCATCACAGAATCATAACATAATGGAGTTTGAAGAGATTATCTAGTCCGACCCATTCCTTCCATGGAGGAAAAGCACAATCAAAGCACCCCAAAAGATGGCCATCTAGCTTCTGTTTAAAAGCTTCCAAGGAAGGAGCTTTTACTGGACTCAGAGGCAGAGAGTTTCACTGTTGAACAGACCATATGGTCAGGAAGTTCTTCCTAATGTTCAGCTGGAATCTCCTTTCCTGTCATTTGAACCCATGGCTCCATTGAGTCCTAGTCTCCAGGGCAGCAGAAAGGAAACCCATTCTCTCTTCCTCACAACAACCTTTCAGATATGTAAACATGGCTCTCATGTCTCCTCTCAACCTCCTCTTCTGTAGACTAAACCGACCCAGCTCTTTAAGCTGCTCTTCATAGGAGAAGGGAAGGCTGAGAGGAACATGAGAGTCATGTTTAAATATTATTTTATTTAATTTATTTATTTCCAGTATTTATATTCCACCCTTCTTTCTCACCCCGAAGGGGACTCAGGGCGGATCACAATGTACATATACATGGTAAACATTCAATGCCATATGAACACAGAGACAGAGACAAAGACAGACACAGAGGCAATTTAACCTTCTCCAGCTTCCATCTTCCTGGGGGATGCTCAATTCCAGCCACAGGGGGAGCAGCTGCTTTATCATCCACTATGATGCCGAGTCCTTGATGGAGTACTTCCTCATTCCAAATGCTTCTGGACAATTTTTATGGTGTCGTAAATTAGTTAAATCAGCCTCCCCACATAAGTGGTGCCTAAATTTCCTACTTGATAGATGCAACAATCTTTTGGTTTGCTTAGGTCAACAATGAGCAGGGCTATTTTTTATTTTAATGGTCAGATGCTCACTCCGACACGGGCGGGCCATGAACTCATGACCTCTTGGTCATAGTGATTTATTGCAGCTGGCTACTAACCAGCCTGCGCCACAGCCCGGCGCAGAGATGTCCCATTGTGGAGGGGGAAAGCTTGTTTTCTGCTGCTCCAGAGAGTGGGACGCAGAGTCGTGAATTCCAATTATCGGAAAAGAGACTCCATGCAACATAGTGAAGAAAGAGACAACCAAAATGGACAGCTCCTAGCGTAAAGGAGAGCAGTTTGAGCATGCAAAACGCAACACATAGATCAATGCAATAAGGACGAGCTGGGAAATTGGGAGAAATGTGTGAAGAAAAGGTGAGGCTGGGAAAGGATCACTGAAAAGGAAGAATGACAAGAACAGCAGGGAGGGAGCTGCCAGGTGGAAGCAACGGAGGAATTAGAGACTTTTGTAATGCCAAGTGATTTATCTACAAGGAGAAAGCAATAAATACATTGCTCTGTGAGTATATTTACAAGCCTGCCCTATGTGGTTTATGGAGTATTCGCCAGAGACCTGTTACCACTAGCTTCACTCATGTTTATATGAAGCGGAGTTAATTTGGTTAGGGCTGTTGAGGAATAAGACTTTGTGTGACTCTGATGAGGATTCTGAGATGCAGTTTCTAGATGATGGGATTCAGGTTCAGGATGAGTTTCAAGATGACTCTGATGGGAATTATGGAATTCAAGTGCAGAGTGTTCCTGCTGTGGGAGATGAGGAGCAGGGAGGCTTTCCCACGGGAAGAAATGATGTTGTTTTTTAAAATATATATATATATATATTATTGTTATTATCGAGAAAATTACAATTATATAAACATATTCTATACATTTCCCCCTCTTTTCCTCCCCCTTCCCCAGAGCCATTTCTTCTTCCGTAGTCCCACCAAAAGTTCAATTCTTCATTTGGAGGTAAATTCCCATCTTCTTTTTCCAATAATTTTTCTAGAAATTTTCTCCAAATACTTTCAAAATCATTTTTTCCCCATAAACCCTTCTTTATTTTTAAATTTGATGTTAGCGTGTCATTCAGTGCCATTCGCCAAACTTCTTTATACCATTCATTAATTTGTATTTTCATTTCTCCTTTCCAATATTTTGCAATTAGTAATCTAGCTGCTGTTAATAGCATGTCTATTAAATTTTTCCCCCTCTTATCTTTCTCATCCTCTTTTTTAATTAAAAGTAATATTTCCACTGGATTCCTTCTAATTTTTATATTCATAATATTTTCTATTTCCCTTATGACCAATTCCCAAAAACCTTTTACATGTTTACAATCCCACCACATATGCATGTAGGTTCCAATTTCCTGGCACCCTCGCCAGCATTTTTCATTATTATTCTTATTCATAATATTTAACCTTCTTAGTGTTAAATACGACTTCCAAATTAGTTTGTATTAATTTTCTTTTATCCTAATTGACATGTTTTTTAATTGTCTTGTTTTCCATATCTCCTCCCATTCTTTTTCTGGAAGAAATGATGTTGTTAATGATGATGGTTTTCAGGTGCAAGAAGCAGAAAGGGAGAGTAGCTCCCAGCCTCAGTTTGATAACACTAACGAGCCCTGTGGCCTTGAAAGCGAAAGCAATGAGGCCGCTTCTCTCGATCGGGCTAGTCGTTTGGAATTTCGGGGGTTGCGCAGAAGTCTCAGAATAGCAAATAAGAGGGAGGTCAAAGGGCAAAGAAATGCCTTCATGTTATGCTATTAAAACAATCTGCTGAGAGGGACATCTTCATCAAAGCAATTTCCTCGCTTGAATCAAGAACCAAGTCTGCTTTCCTGTATTATCTTGTAGCCTGGATGTATCCTTGTTCCTGGGACTTTGGCTTCATTTTAAGGACCTTGTTTCATGCCTAATATTTCCATGGATTCATTCTACAGCCTTGTTTTTGTAACTATGTTTTGGAACTAATTTTTTACCTTTTATGAACTATCTTTTCCCTATTTCCTAATCTATATATATAAAAGAGTGATGGCATCAGGGCAGCGGACAAAACAACAAAACTACAGGCCTCCCAACCTCGAAATTTGACAACACAACCCATCATCCACGGCTCTAGGTTGATACAACAAAAAGAAAAGAAAAATAAAGTCCTAATTAGAGGGAGAGGAATAATTGTTTTTATCCAATTGCTGCCAGTTTGAAGGCTAAGCTCCGCCCACTTGGTCTGCACAGTTAGGCTTCACTTAGGCCTCTTCCACAGATTATCTAATTTGCACTGGATTATATGGCAGTGTAGACTCAAGGCCCTTCCACACAGCTATATAACCCATTTAGAATCTTATATTATCTGCTTTGAACTGGATTATCTTGACTCCATACTGCCATATAATGCAGTCATGCTGGTCACATGGCCTTGGAGGAGTCTACGGACAATGCCGGCACTTCGGCTTAGAAATGGAGATGAGCACCAACCCCCAGAGTCAGACATGACTGGACTTAATGTCAGGGGAAAACGTTTACCCTTTACCTTAACTACCACCAATTCCTCAATACTTTATTTCCCATAACACCAGACTTGCCACAGCAACGCGTGGCCGGGCACAGCTAGTAAACTATAAAAGACTACGTTCTGTGTGCAGCCTGGTGTCTTTAGCAAGGTGAAGCTAACCTGAGGTGCGACAATAAGTAGCTGTTTCCTTGACCAAGACTTTGCTGCGGAGTTTTAAAGATGTAAGCTGAGGATTTCCAAGTTCCCTTTCCAGGGAGGAGGGTCAACCGGCAACACTAAACATTAGGAAGAACTTCCTGTGAGTCAGAGCCATTCCATCGTGTAGGTTTTCAGCATGTCTCAGCAGACGAGTGTTTTGCTTTGAACGCCGCATGATATTTAAAATGTCATTTTAATTCTTTTTAAAAGCAGAAGTTCAGTTTAAGAGTATTTTCACTTGTGTTTCCCTTTTAAAACACCATATGCCACCTTAAAACCCTGTGCTGGGAGAAAGTTGGGCTGCTAATTAATTGATTGATCAAAACAACCCTGTGGCACTCCGCTGGTCACTTCTTTCCTGGTTGCTCTTCATCCTGGAAAGAAGTGACCGGTGGAGTGCCGCAAAGAGGGTTCAACCCTGGGCCCAGCCTTGTTCCACATCTTTATGAACGACTTGGATGAAGGTTTAGAGCAGAGGTCCTCAAACATTTTAAGTGGAGGGCCGGTTCATGGTCCCTCAGGCTTTTGAGGGGCCGAATTATCATTTGAAAAAAAATACGAACAAATTCCTATGCACACTGCACATGTCTTATTTGTAGTGCAAAAAACCCCACACAACAACTGTTTATTTATTTATTTACTACATTTATACCCAACCGTCTCTCACCCCGAAGGGGACTCAGAGTGGCTTACAAGTTGTATGTACATACAATGTATTATATTATTGGCATAGCACAATATTAGCATTATATATTACTATATTTTCCTATACCATTACCGTAATATTATCAGTAATATTACATTGAATATATAATGTATAATTAATATTATTATATTGTATAATTATTAGTATTATATTGTATTACAATATAATATTAGTATCAATATTATACGCATACACAATATATTCAATTACAGTAGAGTCTCACTTATCCAACATAAACGGGCCGGCAGAATGCTGGATAAGCGAATATGTTGGATAATAAGGAGGCATTAAGGAAAAGCCTATTAAACATCAAATTAGGTTATGATTTTACAAATGAAGCACCAAAACATCATGTTAGACAAATTTGGCAGAAAAAGTAGTTCAATACGCAGTCTAGTAATTACTGTATTTATGAATTTAGCACCAAAATATCACAATATATTGAAAACATTGACTACAAAAATGCGTTGGATAATCCAGAACGTTGGATAAGCGAGTGTTGGATAAGTGAGACTCTACTGTATTACCATAGCACAATATTAGTAAATGAAAGAACAATACAATGTTTAAAAATAAAAACAATTTTAACCCAAATAAACCTATCGGGATTTCAATGGGAAGTGTGGGCCTGCTTCTGGCCAATGAGATAGTCAAGTTAAGTAGGATTGTTGTTGTTTTGTGCCTTCAAGTCATTTCAGACTTTGAGCGAGGCGAAGTCTAAAACTGAGGGCGGGGGCCAGGTCAATGACCTTGGAGGGCCGCTTCCGGCCCCCGGGCCTTAGTTTGGGGACTCCTGGTTTAGAGGGTGGCACCAAATTAGGAGGGAGGGCTAATTCTCCAGAGGACAGGATCAGAATGCCAAAGGACCTTCACAGATTAGAGAGCAGATGGGCCAAAACTCACAACATGCATTTCAACAAGGGAAATGTAAGATACTCCACTTAGGGAGAAAACAATGAAATGCAAAGATACAGAATGAGTGATGCCTGGCTCCACAACAGTCCATGTGAGAAAGATCTTGCAGTCTTCATGGACAAAAAGTTGAACATGAGCCAAAAATGTGGTGCAGCAGCTTAAAAGACTAATAGGATTTTGGTCTGCATCCAAAGGAGTCTAGTGTATGAATCGAGGAAAGTTTATTCTGCTTTGGTCAGACCTCTTTACCTGGAATCACACTGTTTCCAGTTCTGGGAAAAGCAGTTCAAAAGAGATACTGACTCTAAGCTGGAAGGTGTCCAGAGGAATAATAATAATAATAATAATAATAATAATAATAATAATAATAATAATAATAATAATAATTGCCATGATCCCTCTGTCAACAATCTTACAAAAAACAAATCTCGGCTATCAAACATCTAAGAATTCTCACAAAATTTCACATCTGATATACATGGATGACCTGAAGCTGTATGGGAAAACGGAAACTGAAATCCAGTCTCTGACTAACACCGTCCGAATCTTTAGCACTGATATCAGCATGGAGTTTGGTTTGGACAAATGTTCGACAGTGGCATTGAAGAAGGGGAAAATAATTGAAAGTGAGGGCATAAATATGCCTAATGGCCAAACAATAAAGTGTCACCAGCCAGAGGCCTATAAATATCTGGGCATATTACAACTGGACAACATCAAGCATGAACATGTGAAAACTGTGGTCAGCAAAGAATACACACAAAGGGTCAGAAAAATTCTCAAAAGAAATCTCAATGGAGGCAACACCATCAAAGCCATAAACACCTGGGCCATACCTGTCATAAGATATACTGCTGGCATCATAAACTGGACACAGGCGGAACTGGACAATTTGGACAGAAAAACAAGAAAACTCATGACCATTCATCATTAACTGTACCCTCGCAGTGATGTTGACCGGCTATATCTGCCTAAAAGATCAGGGGGCAGAGGACTCTTACAAGTCAAACAAGCAGTCAAAGAAGAAGACCATGCCCTGGCAGAATATGTAAAGCAAAGTGAAGAACCTGCTTTGATTGAAGTCAAAAATCAGAAACTCCTCAAAGCACAGCAGACAAAAAACCAGTACAAGAAAACCACACTACAAACTAGAGCTGACAGCTGGCACAACAAAACGTTGCATGGAAAGTTCCTTGACAAAATTGAAGGAAAAGCTGATAAGGAGAAGACCTGGCTCTGGCTCACGAATGGGACCCTGAAGAAGGAGACAGAAGGCCTGATCCTTGCAGCCCAGGAGCAAGACATCAGGACAAAGGCAATTCAGGCCAAGATCGAAAAATCAGCTGATGACCCAAAATGCAGACTGTGCAAGGAAACCGACGAAACCATTGATCATATCCTCAGCTGCTGTAAGAAAATCGCACAGACAGACTACAAACAGAGGCACAACTATGTGGCCCAAATGATTCATTGGAACTTATGCCTCAAGGACCACCTCCCAGCAGCAAAGAATTGGTGGGATCACAAACCTGCAAAAGTATTGGAAAGTGAGCAAGCAAAGATACTGTGGGACTTCCGAATCCAGACAGACAAAGTTCTGGAACACAACACACCAGACATCACAGTTGTGGAAAAGAAAAAGGTTTGGATCATTGATGTCGCCATCCCAGGTGACAGTCGCATTGACGAAAAACAACAGGAAAAACTCAGCCGCTACCAGGACCTCAAGACTGAACTTCAAAGACTCTGGAAGAAACCAGTGCAGGTGGTCCCGGTGGTGATGGGCACACTGGGTGCCGTGGCAAAAGATCTCAGCCGGCATTTGGAAACAATAGACATTGACAAAATTACAATCTGCCATCTGCAAAAGGCCACCTGACTGGGACCCGCATGCATCATCCGAAAATACATCACACAGTCCTAGACACTTGGGAAGTGTTCGACTTCTGATTTTGTGATACGAAGTCCAGTATATCTATCTTGTTTGCTGTGTCATACAATGTCATTGTGTCAATAATAATAATAATAATAATGAAACTTTATTTGTATTCCGCTCTATCTATCTCCTCAAAGGGACTCAGGGTGGATTCCAACACACAATGGCAAACATTCAGTGCCTCCATAAAACAAACAAATACTGACATAAAATAGCAGGAAAACCCCACATATGAAACAGCAGTTAAAACCTAACATCAAATTAAAGCTAATATCAATGAATTAAGCCTAACATCAATAATTTAAACCAACATAGTCAGACAAAAATTTTATAATGACATAAAATCTGAGCAAACGTCCCTATTAGGGTGATTATTTATTTATTTATTTATTTATTTACAGTATTTCTATTCCGCCCTTCTCACCCCAAAAGGGACTCAGGGTGGATTACAATGAACATATATACGGCAAACATTCAATGCCATCAGACAAACAACATACAGTATAGACACACACAGAGGCATTTAACATTTCCAACTTCACGATTCCGGCCACAGGGGGAGTGTTGCTTCACTGTCAACTAGTGACTGTACTTCCTCATTCCTTTCCAGCATGTTGCTGGCAGTTTTATGGTGTTGTAAATTAGTTAAATTAGCCCCCCCAAAAAAGCGTACCTAAATTTCCTGCTTGACAGATGCAACTGTCTTTCGGGCTGCTTAGGTAAACAGCAAGCCGGGCTATTTAATGATCAAAGGTCTGGAGACCATAAATCCCTATGAGGAGCATCTATTTAGCCTGCTGAAGAGAAGGTTGAGAAGAGACATGATAGCCATATGTGAAAGGGTGTCATAAGGAAGAGGGAGCAGGCTTCCTTTCTGCTGCCCTGGAGACTAGGGCTCAATGGAGCCATGGGTTCCACCTGAACAGAAGAACCTCCTGATTGTAAGAAAAACTGTTCAACAGTGGAACTCTCTGCCTCGGACTCCAGTGGAAGCGCCTTCTTTGGAAGCTTTTAAGCAGAGGCTAACGGCCATCTATCGGGGGTGCTTTGGTGGTGCTTTTCCTGCATGACAGGGGGTTGGACTAGATGGCTCACATGGTCTTTTCCAACTCTGTGATTCTAAAAGGGGCCGGGCTGTGGCACTGGCTGGTTAGTAGCCAGCTGCAATTAATCACTATGAGTCGTGAGTACGAGGCCAGTCCGTGTTGGAGTGAGCACCCGACAATTAAAATAAAAAATAGCCCTGCTCGTTGTTGACCTAAGCAACCCGAAAGATAGTTGCATCTATCAAGTAGGAAATTTAGGTACCGCTTATGCAGGGAGGCTAATTTAACTATTTTATGACACCATAAAAATCATCCAGCAGTGTTTGGAATGAGGAAGTATATAAGGACTTGGCGTCACAGTGGATAATGAAGCAGCAGCTCCCCCTGTGGCCGGAATCGAGCATTACCCTCAGGAAGCTGGAAGGTGGAGAAGGTTAAATTGCCTCTGCGTCTCTGTCTCTATGTTCATATTTATTTATTTATTTATTTACAGTATTTATATCCCGCCCTTCTTTCTCACCCCGAAGGGGACTCAGGGCGGATTACAATGAACACATATATGGCAAACATTCAATGCCAACAGACAAACAACATATGTAGACAGACACAGAGGCATTTAAATTTTTTTTCCAGCTTCACGATTCCGGCCACAGGGAGAGCTGTTGCTTCACTGTCCAGTAGTGGCTGTACTTCCTCATTCCATTCCTCGTGTTTTGCTGGCAGTTTTATGATGTTGTAAATTAGTTAAATTAGCCTCCCGCATAAAGCGTACCTAAATTTCCCTACTTGACAGATGCAACTGTCTTTCGGGGCTGCATAGGTCAACAGCAAGCCGGACTATTTAATGGTCGGGGGCTTAACCCGACCCGGGCTTCTAACTCATGACCTCTCGGTCAGTAGTGATTTATTGCAGCTGCTTACTAGCCAGCTGCGCCACAGCCCGGCCCATATGGCATTGAATGTTTGCCATGTATGTGTACATTGTGATCCGCCCTGAGTCCCCTTCGGGGTGAGAAAGAATTGCAGAAAATAAAAACTGTAACTAAATAAATAAAACACAGGTGGCTGTAAGATGCTTCTGTGGCCTGCCTTCTTCTCACTTTGGCTGAATCTTGCTCGGTGGATGCAAAACCTGCTGCCACAGCCTCTCTCCCAGGCCCAGCCATTCATTCCTATTATTCAGAAAGCCTAATGGCTGGGTGACGTTTACGAGGTACAGACAGAAATCAATCAGACCCCGACGCAGCTGAGTTATAAATTCTGCGTCTGGAACTGTCCTGTAAAGCCAAAGCTGGCCGTCATCTCCTTTGGGAAGGAAGAAAAACAAGCCGGGAAGGTGGAAGCAGAAAACAAGCCAAGGGTGTTGGATGTGTCGTGCGCCCCATGCATTTTGTACAATCCTCGTGGGTGACAGTGGGCGAGATCCATCTTGTATTCCCTCCAGGATTACCTCACCTCCGTGTTAAACAAGTGATAATTAACCCGCGATATGAAAGAGCAAAAGGCGTCCAAAACGGCACCATTTCACCCCCGAGGTGCCTTTGATTTCCTAACGCAACTTTTGATCCAGCAATACATGGTGGGTTTTTTTCCTTCTTCTTTTGCTCGCCAAAGGCAGATCAAGATTTCAGATTCCACCCACTCCCTGAAAGCAATTCTTCTGAGCGTGGGGAAGATGGATATTTATATATATTCCTGTAACTGCAGTATCGGCATGAGATGAAAGCCACTGTTCCCAGGGCAAAGCTGTCTGCACGTTTCGGAGGGAGGAGAACAGAAGACGGCTCCAGGAAACCTTCCGTTTTGTTAAAAAAAATCTGTGCTTATCAAACAGGTAGATTTCCCCCAAGGAAAATCCCTTCTGAAGAAATCTATGTAGCAAAAAACCAAGGTGTTTTCATCCTAAAGGCCATCATAAGGGAGAAATGGGCCGGGCTGTGGCGCAGCTGGCTACTAACCAGCTGCAATAAATCATACTGACAGGTCATGAGTTCGAAGTCCGGGTGGGGTTAAGCCCCCGACCATTAAATAGCCCGGCTTGCTGTTTACCTAAGCAGCCTGAAAGACAGTTGCTGTCAAGACCCAGGCTACAGAGCACCAATAACCATACGCAGAAGCCAGAATCTATCTAATATCTTTATTAAGGAAATATATAAAGTTAGTAAAAGCAAATGTAAAAGATAGTCCAGAAGCAGACCTTTCAGGAAAGGTCAAAATTAGTCCAAGGAAATAATGTCCAATATGAAATATTAAGGTCCAAAGTTGTAATCCAATAACCGAAACACTCACTTTGCCAAGCAAAGTGAGGGGAGATGACAAGGTCCTTTAGTCCATAAAACTTGAGCGTGGCTAGGAAATAACTTGATACTAGAAACAAGGCTTGAACGTGGAACAAGGTAACTAAGAACAAGAACAAGGTCCGTGGAATAACTTGGTAAAATCCGTGAAACAAGGCAAGGATTAGTCCTGGGAAACAAGGCAAGGTCCGCAGGTAAACAAGGCTGGGAAGCAAGGCGAAGGCTGGATAGCAAGGCAAGGCTTGAGCATGAGCGAGGCTTGAATCGGAACGCGCTGTCCAGACACGACTCGCTCCGTAGGCTGACGAATTGACTCCGCGAAGTTGCTACGCGGGCAAAACACCTATATAGAGTCCAACTTTCTCACCAAAGCGGTTCTCTGGGAATCAGAAACGAAAGCTAAACTCTGAGACCAGATGTTAAACTCCTTAAAGATTCTCACGAGAACCAGTGTTAATTGGCAACATTCTTAGCTGCTATCCTCGCACTCCTGCGCGAAGCTGAATCCAAACTTCTCTGTTGTTTACAAAACTCCCGGCGCAAGAACACGGGAGAAGTAGGCTCTGGGGTTGTTTGACATACTTCTGGGGCACAACTTTCTTGCAGGTGCAAGGTTCCCAGATCTGCCTGGGAAAGATCTGGCTGAGAGGAATCCAGTTCAGACTGGGAAGGTAAAAAACCCAAGTTTTCATCTTCATCAGGAATTACAATGTCCTGAGCAGGACTACAAGGCCCATGGTTCATCACACTATCCCCCTCCTCAGGGCCCCTCCCAAACTGGGATCCTCTCCCCGAGGCGCGAGGTCGCGGTTTGGTGGGATAGGTCAGATGAAAGCGACGGGTTAGATCAGGAGCATGGACTGTGGAGGCGTCTTCCCAAGAGCGTTCCTCAGGCCCAAAACCCACCCAGTCAATGAGATATTGTAGGCGGCGGCGATGAAAGCGAGAATCCAAAATGTCCTCAACCTCGAACTCCTCCTCCCCATTCATCAAAACAGGAGGGGGGGCCGGTTGGTCTGTATCAGGACGCACACCATCCGCCGGAAGGAGCAGGGAACGGTGAAACACTGGGTGGATGCGCATTGAACGCGGAAGTTGGAGTTTGAAAGTCACGGGGTTTAATTGCGCCACCACTGGATAGGGGCCGATGAAACGGGCATCTAACTTCCGGCAAGGGCGGTGGGAGGGCAGAAAGCGAGTGGACAGAAAAACCCGATCTCCTACCTTGATTTCAGGGCCCGGCTGGCGGTGTTTGTCAGCGTGGCGTTTATAGTCCTCTTTGGCTTGGTCCAGTTGCTGGAGCAAAAGTTGTTGCACCGCTGTGAGTTCCTGCAACCAATCCTCTGCTGCGGGAACTTCTGAAGTTTCAATGACAGGGGGAAAGAAACGTGGATGGAAGCCGTAGTTTGCAAAGAACGGCGTTTCTTTTGTAGAAGCTTGAACTCCATTATTGTAGGCAAACTCGGACAGTGGTAACAGAGAAGCCCAATTGTCCTGTTGGTAGTTTACATAACAGCGAAGATACTGCTCCAAAGTGGCATTGGTGCGCTCCGTTTGCCCATCTGTTTGGGGATGATGAGCTGAAGATAAGCGAGAGTCTATGCCCAGTAGTTTTTGTAGTGCCTTCCAAAAACGAGAGGTGAATTGAGATCCACGGTCTGTGACTAAACTCTTGGGCAATCCATGTAGTCTGAAAACATGCTGAAGAAATAGATCCGCAGTTTCTTTGGCCGTGGGGAGGCCTTCGCAGGGAATGAAATGGGCTAACTTGGTGAAAAGGTCCACCACCACGAAGATCGTGGTGAATCCACAGGAAGGTGGTAGGTCAGTGATGAAATCCGCGGAAATTATTTCCCATGGGCGAGATGGGGTAGGAAGGGGGTGTAAAAGCCCTGAGGGCTTTTCCCTTCGTATCTTGGAGCGCTGGCATACTGGGCAGGTGTTGACATATTTTTCTACATCCTTGCGGATCTTGGGCCACCAAAAATCCCTTAGGATCAAATGCATAGTTTTAAATAGTCCGAAGTGTCCTGCTGGTTTGCAGTCATGACACAGGCGAAGCGCTTTTTCCCTGCCCGGTCCGGGTGGGATATAAACATGATTTCTATAGCAGAGCAGCCCATCTTTAAGCGAAAAGGGAAAATGCAGACCTTGGCGAAGTTGGTCCTGCGCCCAGGCATCTGCTTGCTGACTAGCCCTGATTTCTTGAGCACAGATGGGTCCTGGAGTAGGGGAAGTTGAACCAATGGGAATGGATTTGGTGTTCCCCACCGTGAGCGTGGCAAAGTTCTCGGGTTGTAGCAGTTGGGATTCAAAGGTCTCCTTGCGTCCTGCAGCGTATTCCGGTTTACGTGACAGGGCGTCTGCTTGCTTGGTTTGGGCTGGGGTCACATAATGGATCTGGAAGTTGAAACGTTCAAAGAATAAAGCCCAACGTTGCTGCCTCTGGTTTAGTTTGCGGGCAGTTCTTAGGTGTTCTAGATTACGATGATCAGTGTGGACTTCAATGGGAAATTTGGCCCCTTCTAGCCAATGTCTCCAAGTTTCAAAAGCTGCCTTTATGGCCAGTAGTTCTTTTTCCCAAATGGTATAATTTTTCTCTGGTGTGGTTAGTTGACGGGAGTAAAAGGCACAGGGATGAAGGTGGTCTCCCACCGGTTGTAAGAGTACAGCCCCAATTGCCACATCCGAGGCGTCCGCTTGCACAACAAAAGGGGTTCCAGGATCTGGGTGCTGTAGAATTGGCTGGGACGTGAATAATTTCTTTAGTTGCTGGAACCCTTTCTCTGCTTGATCAGTCCAGCGGAAGGGCTGTTTTCCACGGATGCAGCTAGTGATTGGGTCAGACCAGTGGGCAAAATCTGGAATGAACTTGCGGTAATAATTCGCGAACCCCAAGAAACGCTGCACCTCTTTCTTGTTAGTTGGCGCCCGCCATTCCAATACTGCTGAAACCTTGGCTGGATCCATGGAGAGCCCTAAAGGCGAGATGCGGTAACCAAGGAAATCTACCTCTTGTAGATCAAAGGCGCATTTTTCCAGTTTGGCATAAAGTCCATGATCCCGCAATCGTTGTAACACCATTTTGACGTGGTTCTCATGTTCTGATTGTGATCTAGAAAACACCAAAAAATCGTCCAGGTAGATTATCAAGAACCTGTCCAGATAGTCCTGAAAAATGTCATTGACAAAATGCTGGAACGTTGCGGGGGCTCCGCATAAACCGAAATTCATAACTCGGGACTCGAATAATCCGAATTTGGTCTGGAAGGCGGTCTTCCACTCGTCCCCTTCCCTGATGCGAACTAAGTTGTAAGCCCCCCGAAGATCCAGCTTGGTGTAAACCTTGGCTCCTCGAAGCCGATCCAGTAGATCCGAGATTAAGGGCAGGGGATAGCTGTTCCGCTTGGTGATATTGTTCAATGCTCTGTAGTCCACCACCAATCGTAGTTCCCCTGACTTCTTCTTCACAAACATCACTGGAGAGGCGGCTGGGGATTGAGAGGGTCTGATGAATCCCTTGCGAAGGTTTGTCTCTAGGAATTCCCTGAGAGCTTCTTGCTCTGGTTCAGTCAGGGAGTAGAGATGCCCTCGCGGGATCGGGGCCCCCTCCACCAAGTCAATGGCACAGTCATAAGGTCTATGTGGGGGTAATTTCTCGGCTTCTTTCTCATTGAATACATCCCAATACTCGGAGTACTTCTTTGGCAAGGTGATGATGGGCTCGGTGTCTGTGGCATGGCATACCTTGGCTACGAGGCAATGGTTTTGGCAATACGGTGAAGCAAACTGCAGTTCTCTGTTGGACCAGGAGATGTTAGGGTCGTGGAGAGTCAGCCATGGAATTCCCAAAATCACAGGGAAATGGGGAACCTCGGTAACAAAGAAGGAAATCTCTTCCATATGTTCTCTTATCCACATCCTGGTGGGTTCCGACCATTGACTTACGGGGCCCGTCTTGAGGGGGCGGCCGTCTATGGCTTGCACCACACGGGCATTCTTGAAATCATGATATTGTAATCCCAGAGAGTCGGCATACTCTCTATCAATGAAGTTGTTGGTAGCTCCAGAGTCTATCATGGCGTGGATCATGACGGGTCCCCTTTTTGCTGACCATAATGTGACCACGAGAAGGAACAGGACCCCGGTTGGCGGCTCTTGAATGGATTTTTTGACCGGGTTGGCGAGCCTCTCTACACCCGGTCGTTGGCTTCCCCCGCCGGCTGTGTGCCAGTCGGCTCAGACGTCTTCGTCTCCGTGGAGGACGCCGCCGCAAGCCGGGCGGCAGGCTTCCCCTTGGCTGGGCACTCTCTGGCGAAGTGGCCCCCGTTCCCGCAGTACCAACAGAGGTTTAAGCGTTGACGACGGGCCTTCTCGGCGGCATCTAGTCTGGGACGCACATTGCCCAACTGCATCGGCACCTCCTCGCCTCCTCTGGGGTATGGGGTTGGCGGTGGGGGTCTCCACACTGGACGTGGCTGAACGCTGGCGGGAGCGGGGGGTTTTGCCCCGGCTCTACTGCCCTGGCCTCGAACCCACTGTTTCCTGTTGGCAATCATGACTTCAGCCCGTAAACATTGATCAATGAGTGCCTCGAGGGTCTGGGGAGGATCCACCTTGGAGATTTCTTCCAGCATTTCAATGTTGAGACCCTCCCGGAATTGTCCTCTGAGGGCTACATCGTTCCAGCCGGTGTTGTGGGCCAGCACTCGGAACTCGGCTATATACTGAGACATAGGTCTGTCTCCTTGGAAAAGGCGACGGAGTTTGTGGCCGGCTGCCTCCAAATTGTCCTCGATTCCCCAAGTCTCCTTGAGGTGGTCCAAGAAATGTTGCGCTGATCTTAGGTGTGGAGAGGCTTGGTCGAACAGTGCCGTCGCCCAGTTGGCCGCTGGCCCGTCTAGAAGACTGTAAACCCATGCCACTTTGATGTCTTCTTGGGGAAACTCGGCATCACGGGCCTCTAGATAAGCTTGACATTGGCGACGGAAAACATGAACCTTGGAAGCTTCTCCAGTAAACTTGGTAGGCAACGCCATGGCCGGGAGGCGGATTCCGCGCTCCCGCAAGCCCTTTATTTCTCCATCCTGGGCGTTGAGTCTGTCGCGGATGCGATCCACTTCGTCCTTGCTGATGGTGTAACTCAGTGGCTGCCCACCGGGTACGGTTCCGGTAGACATTCTGGCCAAGGTTAATTGGTGCTTAGTTCGGCGGAGTCAAACTGTCAAGACCCAGGCTACAGAGCACCAATAACCATACGCAGAAGCCAGAATCTATCTAATATCTTTATTAAGGAAATATATAAAGTTAGTAAAAGCAAATGTAAAAGATAGTCCAGAAGCAGACCTTTCAGGAAAGGTCAAAATTAGTCCAAGGAAATAATGTCCAATATGAAATATTAAGGTCCAAAGTTGTAATCCAATAACCGAAACACTCACTTTGCCAAGCAAAGTGAGGGGAGATGACAAGGTCCTTTAGTCCATAAAACTTGAGCGTGGCTAGGAAATAACTTGATACTAGAAACAAGGCTTGAACGTGGAACAAGGTAACTAAGAACAAGAACAAGGTCCGTGGAATAACTTGGTAAAATCCGTGAAACAAGGCAAGGATTAGTCCTGGGAAACAAGGCAAGGTCCGCAGGTAAACAAGGCTGGGAAGCAAGGCGAAGGCTGGATAGCAAGGCAAGGCTTGAGCATGAGCGAGGCTTGAATCGGAACGCGCTGTCCAGACACGACTCGCTCCGTAGGCTGACGAATTGACTCCGCGAAGTTGCTACGCGGGCAAAACACCTATATAGAGTCCAACTTTCTCACCAAAGCGGTTCTCTGGGAATCAGAAACGAAAGCTAAACTCTGAGACCAGATGTTAAACTCCTTAAAGATTCTCACGAGAACCAGTGTTAATTGGCAACATTCTTAGCTGCTATCCTCGCACTCCTGCGCGAAGCTGAATCCAAACTTCTCTGTTGTTTACAAAACTCCCGGCGCAAGAACACGGGAGAAGTAGGCTCTGGGGTTGTTTGACATACTTCTGGGGCACAACTTTCTTGCAGGTGCAAGGTTCCCAGATCTGCCTGGGAAAGATCTGGCTGAGAGGAATCCAGTTCAGACTGGGAAGGTAAAAAACCCAAGTTTTCATCTTCATCAGGAATTACAATGTCCTGAGCAGGACTACAAGGCCCATGGTTCATCACAGTTGCATCTGTCAAGTAGGGAAATTTAGGTACGCTTAATGCGGGAGGCTAATTTAACTAATTTACAACACCATAAAACTGCCAGCAACATGCCGGAAAGGAATGAGGAAGTACAGTCACTAGTGGATGGTGAAGCAACAGCTCCCCCTGTGGCTGGAATCAAGCATACCCTCATGAAGCTGGAAATGTTAAATTGCCTCTGTGTATCTCTACACTGTATATTGTTTTTCTGATGGCATTGAATGATTGCCATATATATGTTCATTGTAATCCACCCTGAGTCCCCTTCGGGGTGAGAAGGGCGGAATAGAAATACTTTAAATAAATAAATAAATAAGAAATGGTGAGGAAGAACAACACAACAACAAACATATTCCAAGGTCCTGACTTAGAATCCTAGAGTTGGAAGAGAACTCACAGGCCACCCAGTCCATCCCCATTCTGCCAAGAAGCAGGAAAATCGTTTGATCCACATCCTCCTCTGAGGATGCCTGCCATAGATGTGGGCGAAACGTCAGGAGAGAATACTTCTGGAACATGGCCATACAGCCCGGAAAACATACAACAAACCAGAGTTATTTTGCCTTCAGTAACATGTAAGAAGAGTTATTTTGCATTCAGTAACATGTAAGAAGAGTTATTTTGCCTTCAGTAACATGTAAGAAGAGTTATTTTGTGTTCAGTAACATGTAAGAAGAGTTATTTTGCCTTCAGTAACATGTAAGAAGAGTTATTTTGCCTTCAGTAACATGTAAGAAGAGTTATTTTGTGTTCAGTAACATGTAAGAAGAGTTATTTTGCCTTCAGTAACATGTAAGAAGAGTTATTTTGCCTTCAGTAACATGTAAGAAGAGTTATTTTGTGTTCAGTAACATCTACATTGTAGAATGACTGCAGCGTGACACCACTTTGACGGCCACGATTAAATGCTATGGAATCCTATGTGTTTGGTGAGGCACCAGCACTATTCGATGGAGAACGACCTTGTAAAACTACACCTCCAGTGATTCCATAGCACAGAGCCAGGTGGAAAGTGGTGTCAGAACCGCATTCGTTCCGCAGTGTAAATCCACCTCCGGATGCAGGACCTCTCCCTGTTCCTTTGCCTTACGACCTCACTGCAAAAGGAAATCCTTCCCGCCATTGAGCTCCTTCCTTCCTGCAAGATCCTTGTGCGAATCCCTCACAGGCAGCCAACAAGCATCCTGGCCCTGGCAGCCCCCTCTCCCTGCATTCATTTCTCCTTGGGAACAGAGCAGAAGCAAAGCCGGAGTCTCCAAAAATGCTTCCCTTTTTGTAAAACTCAATGTCAGCTTTTCCTGTTTTGGGGCAAGCGAGAGGACCATCTGCTTCCACTACAGGAAAGGGTTTCTCATCCGACGGCCTGCCTTTCGCCTCCTCTCCTTTGAATTTCCCCCCAAATGCCAGATGTGCCACCAAATCCCCCTCTGAGCTGGAGAGGCCACGCTGGCACTTTCCCCAGGTTTGCTCCGATATCCTTTTCCAAGGATGGATCTTCAGCTGCTGTTCTAATTGGCAGGCTTCGTTCCACAAATCTCTGCCCCCCCCCCTTTCTCTCTTTCTCCTTTTATTTTTCCCTCTGGAAAGTGGGAGGAAAACACATGATGCCAAATTCTGGATGAGATTTAAAGGGTTTAGCGTCAAACTGTCAAGTGGAAGTGTGGAGTGTGTGCAAGCATTTTCTTCACGTTGGAACAAGTGATGCCAAGGTCGCGTCCAAAAGCATTGCAATGCCATGCCAAGGAGTGTTGTTGTTGTTATTGTTGTTGTTGTTGTCATTGTTATTATTATTATCCCTTGAAGGAGACTCATGGCAAGGAAAGGTCCACCGTGCTCAGATTGGTTTCCAAAATCCCAGGGCTTTAAGGAGAAGAGGGCTGGAAGGACCATCTGGAGTGCCAGCTGTGCCCAGTCCTGGAGATGTGCCATCCGTGACTTTTATTATTTCCAGTCTTGATTACTGCAATGCCCTCTACTTTGGAAACATCTCAGAAACTTCCAGCAGGGCCAAAATTTTGCAGCCAGGTGGATTATTTCCAGGGATCCTTGTTGAAACAGCTCCGCCGGCTGCCAGTCTGTTTCCCGGAAAAATTCCCAATATGCCCTTTAAAGCCATAAATGGTTTGGGCTCATAGAATCATAGAAGGGACACCAAAGAAGGAAGACATGACCCAAACCCTGTTAGTGTTTTTGTGATATGGAGTGAAATGGTTAACTTATTGTTGCTGTGGAAATGTATGTACTTCGCTGTGGCAAGCATTCCAGCAGTCAAGAGGTTAATTGCAGCGAGCCCTGATTGATTGCTGGAAGGGCAAATGAACAGAGACCTCAGTTTGTGCTACGTGACAGGAAGATACATCACAGGCTGTGGAATGTGAAGGAGGTGTTACGGTGTACAGAGAACGGACTCTGAGAGAGACGTACATGCTCTATGTTTGATCTTGCAGACGCAACATGTGTCCTGACAGCTTTGGATTTTAGAACCGTAAATAATGTAAATAAAGCTTCAGTGCCACTGGGATTCAGCAGATAAAACAACAAACTTGTCGTGTTTTGTTGGTGCCACTTTTGCTGTTTGCAGAGTGGTCTGATGGATGGGCAGAGGTGAGACCTGGCTCATCAATCAGTCGGGGTCTCCGATTTCCTGACAAACCCTCCCAAAAGATGGACATCTAGCCTCTTTTTAAAAGCCTCCGGAGAAGAAGTTCTACTGGACTCCCAGGCAACAACATATTCCAAATGGTTCTGACCATCAGGAAGTTGTTCTTAATATTTAGGTGGGATCTCTTTCCCTGCAATGTGTCTCCTAGAGGAACCTGTCAGGCTCTTTTGATCCTCAGAATAGGGCTCTCTGCCAGTCTAACCACCATCACAGGCCCATCTGGAACGAATAGGATTGGAATAATAGAATTGTACCTTGTCTGTCTCCTGAGAAATCTGTAGAACAACCAAGTAGCAACAGTAAGAACAGACAACGGAACAGACTGGTTCAAGATTGGGAAAGGAGGACGGCAGGGCTGTATACTTTCACCCTACCTATTCAACTTGTATGAAGAAAACATCATGTGACATATGTGTGGGGCTTGATAAATCCAAGGCTGGAGTTAAAATTGCTGGAAGGAACATTAACAACCTTAGGTATGCAGATGATACCACTCTGATGGCTGAAAGTGAGGAGGAGTTGAGGAGCCTTCTCACCAAGGGGAAAGAAGAAGAAAGGGCGAAAGCCGGGTTGCAGTTAAACATCAAGAAAACCAAGATCATGGCAACTACACCTATTGATAACTGGCAAATAGAGGGAGAAAACATGGAGACAGTGACAGACTTTATATTTCTAGGGGCAGAGTTTACTGCAGACACAGACTGCAGCCAGGAAATCAGGAGACGTTTCCTTCTTGGGAGGAGAGCAATGGCCAACCTGGACAAAATAGTGAAGAGCAGAGACATCACACTGGCCACGAAAGTCCGCATAGTGAAAGCAATGGTCTTTCCCGTAGTAACTTATGGATGCGAGAGCTGGACCATAAGGAAGGCTGAGAAAAGAAAGAGAGATGCTTTTGAGCTCTGGTGCTGGAGAAAATCCTGAGCGTGCCTTGGACCTTGGCAAGAAGATCCAACCCGTCCATCCTCCAGGAAATAATGCCCAGTGGCTGCTCACTGGAGGGAAGGATATTAGAGGCAAAGCTGAAGTATTTTGGCCACATCATGAGGAGACAGGACAACTTGGAGAAGAGAAGGGTGGTGGGGAAAATGGAAGGAAAAAGGAAGAGGGGCCGACCAAGGGCGAGATGGATGGATGGGATCCTTGAAGGGACTGGCTTGACCTTGAAGGAACTGGGGTGGCCACAGCCAACAGGGAGCTCTGGCCTGGGCTGGTGCATGAGGTCACGAAGAGTCGGAAGCGACTGAACTAATAAACAACAAAACAACAAAACAACAACAATTGAAAGGGATCCCCAAGAGACCTGCTTCTCAGGTCTCCTTCTTTTCTGCAAACTAAACCCCCTGCTCCCTAAGAAGGATTCATAGTTTCCCAAACCTTGACCATTTTGGTTACCCTTCTCTGGAAACATTCTACTGTGTTTCCGCGAAAATAAGACATACTAGATAAGACTAGCTGTGCCCAGCCACGCGTTGCTGTGGCATTGTCTGGTGGTGTTGATGAGAAATTGTTGAGGTAGTGGTGGTATTGAATGTCTGTTGTATGGTTGTCTTTATGTTTAGTATGCATTTGGTTGTTTGTATACTGTGAAAGTGGTGAGGGTAGAGGGGGTCTATGTATTTTATAGGCAGTGTGGAAGAGGCCTAAGTGAGGCCTAAGTTTGCCTGTCCCCTGGGCTGAGTGGGTTGCTAGGAGACAAGTGGGCAGAGCTTAGCCTTCTAATTGGCAGCAATTAGATAAAAACAATTATCCCTCTCCCTCTAAGTAGGACTTTATTTTTCTTTTCTTTTTGTTGTATGAACGTAGAGGCATGGATGAGGGGTTGTGCTGCCAAGTTTAGTGTTTCTGGGATGTATAGTTTTTTTTGTTTTGTCCTAGGCCGAAATTTCATTACTCTTTTATATATATAGATATACTAGGTCTTATTTTCAGGGGATGTCTTATTTTGCTCTCTCCTTTTCTGCCGAGGAAGGCGCATGCTGTGTGAAGTGCCACACACCTCTTCCTCGGCGGCAGTGGCAGCCTCCTCCTAGGTCTTACTTTTGGAGGATGTCTTATATTTGGCAATTCACCCAGAATTTTTCTTGGTCTTATTTTTGGGAGATGTCTAATTTTGATCCCTCCTTTTCCACCAAGGAGAAGGAGGGAAAGGTGGTGGCAGCGGCGACTCCCTCCTCCTAGGTCTTATTTTCGGGGATGTCTTATTTTCAGGGAAACACTGTAGCTTGTCAATATCCTTGTTGTATTTTGTGCCCAGAACTGGACACAGGGTTATTCTAAGTAAAGAGGTCTAACCAAAGCAGGACAGAGCTGAGCCCATGGCCTCCCACAATCTGCAGGCATTGCCCTCCTATGGATACAGTCTAGAGTCGCATTGGCCTTTTTTGCTGCCGCATCACACTCCTGGCTCATGTTCACCTGGTGGTCTCCTAGATCCCTTTCATGTGTTTTGTTTCCAATCCAGTTCTGTGCCCCCCGTCCTCTATGGGTGCCCTCCATTTTTCCTGCCCTCCATTTCCCCTGTTGAAATCCCTTCTTCTTCCCGCCACCGCCCTCCTTATTCCCTTCCCAAAGCCATTTCGGTGGAGGAGGTGTTTGTAGGAGTGAAAAGCATTATGTAAAAACCATTAATATTCATGCCGACACCAAGGAATCCCATTTCAGCTGCCTCAACATTGGCATTAGCATTTCTGCCTCTCTTTTTTTTTGTCAGCAAACCTGAATTGATTTTCTTTGGCTCAGCTTTTAACCTTTGAGGGAAAGCCAAGGTAATGAATCTGTGTTTACCGGGTGGGTGCGAGAGGGAAGCAGAACGTGACTGGGAGACGAGGGAGTCGGGCTCATGTTCCCAAGCCGAGAGAGAGGCAAAGCGAACCCCTTGGCACTCACAGGTTGCCCCCGTTACATGGGGCGGATCGATCCCTTTCCTTGGCTTTGCAGGACGGCTGCGGAAACGTCCCCTCCTTTGGACTATCACGACCAGCATCCACCGCTGGCCTCCTTGAGCCCAGGAAAGGAACTTTTCCAGGCTCTAAATCAGGGCGAATTTCTGCATCACCCCAGCCAAGAAGGTACTACTCAGTAACACAAAACTTTTGAGCCAAGATCAAGAGATCTGCAGAATTAATGTGGCCTGATCCCACTGTAACTGCAATTTTTTTTAATCGTGTCAGAAGTGACTTGAGAACATACTGGTGTGAGAGAATTGCCTGTCTACAGAGATATTGCCCAGGGGACGTCCAGATGTGTTACTCGTAAGCTTCTCTCATGTCCCCGCAAGCTAGAGCTGACAGACGGGAGCTCGCCCCGTCTTGTGGATTCGAACTGGCAACCTTCAAGTCACCAACCCAACCTTCAGGTCAACCGGGCTGTGGCGCAGGCTGGTGAGCAGCCAGCTGCAATAAATCACTCTGACCATGAGGTCATGAGTTTGAGGCCAGCCTGTGGCGGGGTGAGCACCCAACAATTAAAATTAAAAAATAGCCCCTGCTCGTTGCTGACCTAGCAACCCAAAAGCTAGTTGCACCTATCAAGTAGGAAATTAAGGTACCACTTATAAAGACTAATTTAACTAATATAATCGGACGAATTGAATTAATTATATATACATTTTTAAGGTTTTTATAATGTGTTTTAACAATGTTATTAATGGATCTGTTTATATTGTTTTGTTTTTATGATTGCATTTTGGGCATTAAATTTTGCCAATTTTTGTAAGCCGCCCTGAGTCCCCTCGGGTGAGAAGGGCGGGGTATAAATGTTGTAAATAAATAAATAAATAAATAAAATAATTTACGACTCCATAAAAAAGTCATCCAGCCGCCGTTGGAATGAGGAAGTGCTGTCGCAGTGGATGATGAGCAGCTGCTCCCCCTGTGGCCGGAATCGAACATCCCCTCAGGAGAAGGTTAAATTGCCTCTGTGTCTGTCTCTGTCTTTGTTCTATGTGTATATGGGCATTGAATTTTTGCCTTATATGTATACAATGTGATCCGCCCTGAGTTCCCTTGGGTGTGAGAAGGGCAGAATATAAATACTGTAAATAAATAATAAATGAATAAACTGTTCACAAGGGTTTAACCCATTGCGCCATCGTTCATGACTCCATGCTTGGGATCTTGGGAATTGTAGTTTTGCAAGCCTTCTCTGCCATAGAGTGCTGGTGCCTCACCAAACTACAGCTCCCAGGGCTCCACAGCATGGTCAAACTGCATCAGTTCTCCACGGTAGATGCACTCTCCGGCACCTGTTCAACTATTTAAAGAGCAATTCACAAGAAAAACAATTCACTGTGTAGGAAGTCAGGTTCAATGGCCTCCAGGGGCCGGGCTGTGGCGCAGCTGGCTAGTAACCAGCTGCAATAAATCACTACTGACCAAGAGGTCATGAGTTCAAAGCCCGGGTCGGGTTAAGCCCCCAACCATTAAATAGCCCGGCTTGCTGTTGACCTATGCAGCCCCGAAAGACAGTTGCATCTGTCAAGTAGGGAAATTTAGGTACGCTTTATGTGGGAGACTAATTTACAACATCATAAAACTGCCAGCAAAACAAGAGGAAGGGAATGAGGAAGTACAGCCACTACTGGACAGTGAAGCAACAGCTCCCCCTGTGGCCGGAATCGTGAAGCTGGAAAAAAATGTTAAATGCCTCCGTGTCTGTCTATACTGTATGTTGTTTGTCTGTTGGCATTGAATGTTTGCCATATATGTGTTCATTGTAAGCCGCCCTGAGTCCCCTTCGGGGTGAGAAAGAAGGGCGGGATAGAAATACTGTAAATAAATAAATAAATAAACTCTAGAGTTTCACATAATTCTGTGTTATCTACCCTTATTCCAGGGAAGTATTAACTCTGGGATGTTTTAGTGATTTCGCATCAGGCTTCCCCAACATGTCTGGACAGTTTTCATATATTATATATACACATGCATACATGCATACACTCTGTCCAGACATGTTGGGATATCCTGATGAGAAATCACCAAAACCAATCTCAATCAATCAATCAATCATCTCTCTTTCTCACACACAGACTTCAAATCCCATCTCCTGAGATGATGTGCAGCCTTTTCCTTTTCCAAAAAGTGATCCAGGAACATTGATTCGTGCTATAGAAAGCTTTGACCTTATGCACACTTTGTGCCAAATACAGTAGAGTCTCGCTGATCCAACATAAACGGGCCAGCAGAATGTTGGATAAGCAAGAATGTTGGATAATAAGGAGGGATTCAGGAAAAGCCTATTAAACGTCAAATCACGTTATGATTTCACACCTTAAGCACCAAAACATCATGTTTTAGAACAAACGGACAGAAAAAGCAGTTCAATACTACTAAAAGGCAGACTGCATTGGATAATACAGAATGTTGGATAAGTGAAGGTTGGATAAACGAGACTCTACTGTATGCTCTTACTTCAGAAAGCGTTGTTGTTGCACGTGGTTGTGTCTATATGTGTGTCTGGTTTGATCACCCGTGTCTTTTTTGGGGGGAAGTTCCATCATTACAGAGCCCCCAGTAGCGCAATAGGTTAAACCCTTGTGCCGGCAGGACTGCTGACTCAAAGGTTGGGTTGCTGACCTGAAGGTTGCTGGTTCGAATCCAACCCACGAAGAGCACAGATGAGCTCCCTCTGTCAGCTCCAGCTTCCCATGCAGGGACATGAGGGAAACCTCCCACAAGGATGGTAAAACAGCAAAAACATCCCCTGGGCAATGTCCCCTGGGAAACGTCCTTGCAGATGGCCAATTCTCTCACACCAGAAGTGATTTGCAGTTTCTCAAATCACTCCTGTCACACACAAAAAATTACCCGTATATGCTCGAGTATAAGCCGACCCGAATATAAGCCGAGGCACCTAATTTTAGCACAAAAAAACTGGGAAAACATTGACTCCAGTATAAGCCGAGGGTGGTAAATTTCAGCAATAAAAATAGATACCAATAAAATTACATTAATTGAGGCATCAGTAGGCTACATGTTTTTGAATATTTACATCAAGCTCAAATTTAAGATAAGACTGTTCGACTCTGATCAAATCATGATTCTCATCTTCTTCAATGTAAATGTGTTTGTGTATCCTTTTAATAGTAATAGAGTAAAATAATACATATAATAATAATAATAATAATAATAATAATAATAATAATAATAATAAATACAGAATCATAGAATCATAGAATAGTAGAGTTGGAAGAGACCTCATGGGCCATCCAGTCCAACCCCCTGCCAAGAAGCAGGAAAATAATACATGTAATAATAAATAGAGTAAAATAATACATGCAATAATAATAATAATAATAATAATAATATCAGAGTAAAATAATAAATGTATTATTAATAATAATAATTAAAAAATAGAGTAAAATAAATGTGATAGTAGCAACAATAATAGAGAAAATTAATAAATGTACCGTATATTCTCCAGTATAAACTGACCCAAATATAAGCCAACCAGGACCCTCACCCAAGTATAAGCCGAGGGTGGCTTTTTCAGTCTTAACAAGAGGGCTGAAAAACTAGGCTTATACTCAAGTATATACAGTACATTTATTCATTCATTTATTTATTTATTTACAGCATTTATATTCCGCCCTTCTTTCTCACCCCGAAGGGGACTCAGGGCGGATCACATTACACATATAGGCAAACATTCAATGCCTTTTTAACATAAGACAAAGACAAATAACATAGCTCCGAGTGGGCCTCGAACTCATGACCTCCTGTTCAGTGATTTATTGCAGTTAACTGCAGTTCGTTTGCTCTCCCGTCTGCGCTTAATCTATTGAGTCAAGCCATTATTCTTGGAGGCAGTGTCCATATACTGTGGATCCTCAGTATCCACTAGGTCCCCTGGAGACACCAAAATCCATAGATACCCAACACCTTATTTTGGCAGAGAAGACCTTGTAAAACTACAACTCTCACAGTTCTATTGCACTGAGCCATGGCAATTTAAATGGTGTCAAACTACAGTCCATTCTACAGTGAAGAAGCCCGCTTGGGCACGCATGCTTTCTCCTGGGTCATGCAGAACACACATTCAATTCAAGGTTGCAGTCCAGGGGAATCTAATGGCTGGAACAAGGGAAGTCACAGTCCCACCATCTTCTGCTTTGGTCAGACCTCATCTGGAATAACATGATGTCCGGTTCTGGGCAAAGCAATTCAAGAAGAACAAGATGCCGGTCTCCAGAGAATGGCAACCAAAAGGGTCAAAGGTTTGGAAGCCAATCTCTACAAAGAGTTGTCAGAGTATTTGCAGCACAGCAGTAGTTGGATGGAATCAGTGGAGCGCAGAACGAAGAGACATTCAGAGACGTTGGTAAAACTATTTACAAAGTTTATCAACACAAACAAACTAAAAGATGACAGATGAACACAGGACTGAAACTCTAGGCAGACAGAACTCAACTGAACTGACGCAATCAATATGCACACACACTTATGTCTGGATACTCCCTAGTTCCAGCCACACATCAAGGACATCACAGCTTCTTGGCAATTAACTCTTTCCACACTATGGTACATTCTGGATGATGCAATCAGTTGCAATACAAGCATGGCACAAATTGCATTTAAACACTATCAATACACAAATCCCACATTAACAAGAGTGACTCAGGGAGCTGGATATGTTTAGCTTGCAAAGAAGAGAATTTAGAGAAGGGGAAATGGAAGCCACGTTTAAGTATTGGAAATGATGTCCCATTGAAGAGGAATGAGCCAGGCTTGTTTCCTGCTGCTCCAGAGAATGGGACACAACGGAGCCATGGATTCAAACTCCAGGAAGAGAGATTCTCCCTAAACATCAGGAAGAACTCCCCATTGTAAGAAGACCTTTTTGACAGTGAAATAAGCTGCTGCCAAATAGGAGTCCAGTGGAGTCTCCTTCTCTAGAGGGTTTTAAGCAGAGATTGGATGGCCATCTGCCCAGAAAGCTCAGATTGTGTTATCCTTCCTGGGAGAAGGGGATTGGATTGCACGCAGTGCATGGCATAGCTCTAGGGTTCTATGACTCTGTGCCATGGACATGAAATGCACATTCAGCTGCAAAATGCTGCCATTCAGCACAATGTGTAGAGATTTAGGCTATACAACCCTGACATGCTCTGAGGGAATATTAAAAAGACTGCTAAAACATACTTGGTGTGGGTCGATTCTGAGCAGAAGCTTTCAAAGTCTGAGTCTCCAAAGATGTGTGGCATCCAAAGAAGGAGCAAAACACCTTGCGTTGAAGGGGCAGCTGTTTGGATCCACCTCAGTCCCAGGCAAAGCCACGTGCGTGTCGCCACGCATCACCTTCACAGAGGCAACACTGCTCCCTCAAAGGCATGCAGCACCCCCAGAACGGCTGCTTCCTCCCACTTTGGAATCTGAGAAAGTGAGGAGCCGCCTCGGGAAGGATCAGGTGCTCCCCTCCTTCTTGGCGCGCAAAAGACAGGGCACCCACGCCTGCAACACAAGCAAAGAGCCTCCTCCTCAGAAATCTGTGAAGCATGGATGGCTTCAAGTGTGGCCCACAGAGACATCATCAAGTGAGGCCTGCCTGTCAGAACTCCCCGGCACACTCTCCAAGCTCATAGTCAGAAACAGTCCAGGATTATACACAGCAAATAGTCCAGACAGAGAAGCTCACCACTGTCCAAGAACAGTCCAAGATCCAAACACGTAGACAAAAGTCCAAACACAAAGTCCATCAACAAAGGTACCAGCTGTAGTTCTACCCAAGACGTTGCTTCCAGCAAAGAGCTATTGCAGATATCAGCTATTATGCTGCCCAATAAGACCCCCTACAGCTGAGTGGCCATTTTCCTAGCAAGCCGATTGGATCCTCTCAGCTGGATGGCATCAACCGGATGGGTTAAGTCAACTCCTACTCTTCCTCTGAAGAGCATCATCCTTCCCTAGCTCTGTTTCTCCAAGCCTTGAGGGGCCTGCTCCTGCTCAACAACAGTCAGCTCCAAAGTGTCAGGTTGCTCAGGTGGCTGTTCCACATTTACCCCCATTTTGGCTGCTAGGAGAAGACTCTCTTCCTCATCATCCTCATCCTCCACCAAGGTCTTGGCACTGCCTCCGATATAAACAATAGGGAAGGTTCAACCCATTGCAGAGGAATTGTAGGTTCGGCTGAATTGTGCCTGGAGAATGACTCCAGGACACAATGGGACTTCATTTGGACCTTTTTGTGGCGGTATAAGTGGTGGCAAACTGCATTAATTTGATAGTATAGAGCCAGCCCTCAAAATCAAATCCCTTGCCATTTCTTGTTGGGGCAAAAGGACCTTGTTCTTGGTCTAAAATGGGATGAAATTCATTTAGTTGTGCCTGGTCTTCTTGCTGGTCAAGAAAATCCTGCAATAGAACCTCCTCTGGATTGTCAAAAGTCAGACATGACCTGAAGGCAGACGATGACAGCATTGGAATCCCCGCTTGGCCCTGGAAACCCATTGGCCAAAGGTTTGGAAGCCAGGAATCCCCATGTGGATTGGCTTAAGGAGCTGGGTATGTTTGGCTTGGAGAAGAGACGGTTGATGTGGGAGTCCTGTTTGAATATTGGAAAGGATGTCAAATTGAAGAGAGGGGGAAATTTGTTTTCTGCTGTGGACACTAGACCAAACATGGGACAACTTGGACCCTCCCTCCAGGTGTTTTGGACTTCAACTCCCATAATTCCTAACAGCCTACCAGCTGGAAGGGCCCAAGTTGGTCCATGCCTGGCCTGCACTAGACTTACATTGATGAAACTTAGAATTGCACTGGCTTTTGTAGTTTCTGTATCACACTGTTGGCTCATGCTTATCTTATAGTCCATAAGACTCCTGTATCTCTTTCTCGTGTTCTGTGGTCAGCTCAGGTGTCATCCAGCCTATACCTGTGCATCTCATTTTTACTGTACAACAACTTCCAATTTTCCCTGCTCAAATTAACTGTGTCAGATGGTTATGTGTTTTCCAGGCTGTATGGCCATGTTCCAGAAGTATTCTCTCCCGATGTTTTGCCCACATCTATGGCAGGCATCCTCAGAGGTTGTGAGATATCAACAAAGGTACCAGCTGTAGTTCTATCCAAGACGTTGCTCCCAGCAAAGAGCTATTGCAGATATCAGTTATTATGCTGCCAAATAAAGTCTCCTACAGAAAATAGGGGGAAAAGTCCCTTCTGAGGATGCCTGCCATAGATGTGTGTGAAATGTCAAGTGAGAATATTTCTGGAACATGACCATACAGCCCAGAAAACACACAACAACCTTGTGATTCCGGCCATGAAAGCCTTTGACAACACATTAACTGCGTCAGCTTTGTCTTCGCTCTCTAACCTGTGAAGGTCCTTTCAGACCCTGATCCTGTCCTCTGGGGTTCTGTACTGCTTTCAAGCCAAGGGTCACCCACTCTTTTCTTCCCTGGACAGAGAGCCATTTGGTTTCCCTCGATAAATACAACAAGTGGAGCAGAGCACTCAATGGGGAAAAGGCCGGCATTGTCAGGCGCGGGATGCTCTGTTCTTTCCTGAAGGATGTTTCCTCCCAAAGGACAATGAGGTCTTTGTTGAGAAAACGTCTCTTTTTGTCGTTCTTGTTCCATTGTCGAGCCGATTAGTCTGGTAAAGCTGCTCCCTTTATCAATTAATAACTGTGGCAAGTCAAGCTTGGCTTTCTGCCGGCGTCATTATTATTATTAATGCTTCAAAACCCCGACACCTAAATCCCGTGGGCATTTTCAGAAGCGGAGCCTGCACGGAGAGGACTGCAGACCGTCCGTTTTGAGAGAGGAGCGCAAACCTATTCTGGGACCCGCAAGGAGGTTTCCGCGCCTATGAATCACCGCTAATGGGAGCAACGCTGGGCGCTTCGGAGGCAGAGTGAGGACTTGTTTCAAAGTATAGGCCCCTACCCTCCTCTCCTTTCGGAAGAGCCTGAAAACTTGGCTCTTCCAAAAGGCCTTTGGCGACTGATCTCTGTAGGATCGACCTGTTGCCTATCCAGCAGTAGTCCCTTGTGTATGTATTATAATTGGCACTTTAATGACTATGACAGCTTGGGTAACCACCCCCCCCCCGATGATTTAGACATATTTTGCAGTTTTACCCATGAATTTAACCCATGATTTTATCATTTTATTTCTGTTTGTGATTTTTTATGACTGTTTTATCGTTGCTTGATGTTTTTATTGTTGATTGATCTGTTCTATTGTTTTGCTTTTATATTGTTGTGTCTGGGCTTGGCCCCATGTAAGCCGCCCCGAGTCTCTTCGGGGAGATGGGGCGAGGTACAATGATAAAATTATTATTATTATTATTATTATTGAGTTGGAAGGGCTATCGAGTTCAATCCCATTCTGTTAGAATGGAAGACACAAACCAAGCCCTCTCAACACATGGCGATTCGAGTTTCCGTTTAAGACATTACAGAGAAGGAACGAGAACCCACCAGATTCCCAGGCTGAAGCAGATTCCACCATCAAACTGCTCTGATTGTCAGGAAGCTCTCCATCTAAACTTATAAAGCTTAGGTGGAATCTCTTTTCCAACAACAAAAACAACAACAACACTTTATTTATATTCTGCCCTATCTCCCCAAGAGAACTTAGGGCACATACATGGCCTACATTCAATGCTAAACTTTGGAGACAGGACAAGACAGAACAAGACAAACAGAAGGAGATATGTAATCTTGAAGTCCAGTTTTTTGGTGCCTTGGAGGTTGAGGTTGCACTCAGATTCAATCACAGGGGGTGTTGTTGCTCTATTGTCTATGATGAAGAGCCATCAGGACTTCCTCCTTCCTCCTTCCTTTCATCATCATCATCATCATCATCATCATCATTTCTCTTTTCCTGCCATTTGAATCCATGCCTCCATTGTGTCCTAGTGTCCTGTTTTGTCTTTCAAGAACAGCCTTAAGACACTGTGGTAAGTAAAACATAAAGTACAGCACACTCAGTGGAATAATGCAAATGAAAGCAAGGAAGTCTTAGGGCAAGCACAGTTCTTAGTCTCTGATAAATTCCCAAATCAAATAGCTGTCTTACTTCAGACAAAGAAACAGCAATAAATCCAGATGCAGACTCGGAGCAGGCACATGGGGAGCGACGGCATTAGAGTCAGTTTGTTACCAGCAAGAGCTGGCTGCACCTGCTTCTGCTTTATAGCCCTGAGTCCCCACCCAGCTGCTACGGCAGTTCCCAATTACTCAGCTGCATTTCTGGCAGCTATTCTAGCTGAACGACGTCTCTGTTCTGTTTCCTTTCACCTCTCCTGAAATGTGGGTACTTGCAAAATCTCCTCCTCAGATTCCTCAGATTCATGAACACTTTCCTGCTCCCCTTCCTCTTCTGAAGAAGAGGAATCTCTAACACCTAGTCTCCAAAGCAGCAGAAAACAAGCTCATCTCTTTCTTCTCAATGGGACATCCTTTCCAATATTGAAACATGGCTCTCATGTCCCCTTCTCTCAGCCTTCTCTTCTCCAAACTAAACCTATCCAGCCAGAGGCGGTTCAACCACCAGGCCAACTAGGCAGTTGCCTGTGGCGCCATCTTGTTGAGGGCGCCATCGAGGCAACTCCTGTCTCCTGCAACCTGCCTCTGCAAGGTATTGAACTGCTTTTTCTGTTGATTTGTTGTAAAACATGATGTTTTAGTGCTTAATTTGTAAAATTTTAATGTAATTTGTTGTTTAATAGGCTTTTCCTTAATCCCTCCTTATTATCAAACATTTTTGCTTATCCAACACTTTTATTTTTCAGTGATTAGTTGGGGGGGGGCACCAAAATTCTGTTCGCCTACACTTGAAAAATACCTAGGGCCGGCTCTGTATCCAGCTCCTTCAGAGGATTTCTTTGGCCATTCTGGAGTCATGCATGTTCACACTTTCCCCATCTGCAATAGTCCTCCCATCCTCCCAAAACAGGTTGAAGAAATGAGAGCCATTTGAGGGCAGCTTTTGCACAAACACTACACCGAAGACCCCATTAAATTGCTCTCTCCTCCAGTCTTTCATTACAGCCCTTCTTAAAATAGTGACAGGAAGTGACGTGGTAACATTTTGAGAGGAGCTATAAGGGAAAGCAGACTGCTGGGTCTTGCTTCAGTGGGAATGTGCCTGCCTGATGTTTCACCTGCATCTGTGGCAAGCATTCTCAGAGGTTTGTTCAGAGGTCTGTAGGAAACAAGGCAAGTGGAGTGTATATATGCCTGTGGAATAATGTCCAGGGTGGGAGGAAGAACCATTGTCTATTTGAAGCAAGTCTGGATGTAAGAATTAGAAAGCACCGAGTAGCCTTGCAAAGTCAATCAGTGTGGGTATCTGAATACAGGTAGCCTGGCTGTTGTGCCTGGAGGCATCATTTCTTCGAGAGGTGTTAACTGGCACTTGATTATTTGCTGTCTGGAATTATTATCTATTATTATTATTATTAGTAGTAGTAGTAGTAGTATTAGTATTATTAGTATTATTACTTTATGACACAGCAAACAAGATAAATAAGGAACTTTCCATGCAATGTTTTGTTGTGCCAGCTGTCAGCTCTAGTTTGTAGTGCGGTTTTCTTGTACTGGTTTTTTGTCTGCTGTGCTTTGAGGAGTTTCTGATTTATTATTATTATTATTATTTTATTATGACACAGCAAACAGGATAGACATGCTGGATTTCATATCACAAAATCACAAGTTGAACACTTCCCAAGTGTCTAGGACTGTGTGATGTATTTTCGGAATTATTATTATTATTATTATTATTATTATTATTATTATTATTATCAGCAATAGTAGTAATAGTAGTAGCAGTATCTTGGTTGGGTCGCTGCAAGTTTTCAGGGCTGTCTGGCCATGTTCCAGAAGCATTCTCTCCTGATGTTTCACCCACATCTATGGCAGGCATCCTCATAGGCATCTTGGTTGCTTTTCTGAGGTTTTGTCTTCTTGGTTGTTTTTCTAAGATGTGACGTTTCCTTGTATTTCTAGAGTCCTGAAAGATTACATTCAACCCATCTGCGGCATCGTAACACTGGCCCGATTTACTGGTGGCAGGAAATGCTTTTATGAGGATTGCATCCAGCACTTTCCTCATCTGCAGATTATAATACATTGGTGTCTCTGGGAAACAGGCGGGGAAGGATGGGCCATGAAATGGAAGGAATGTATTTCCTCATACATTTCCTCATAAAGCTGGTTCTGGCTCTGATCCAGGGAAGCTGATGCAATGTTAAACCTAAGACCTCTTTCAGGTGCCTCCAGGTTCCCTATTTACCCTGCAAGGCTTCCTTCTGAAACCCATCACTCGCCAGAAAATCATGGCTTTCCTGAACAGTTTTGTGGCTGCATTAGCAAAACACAGCATCGGTATTGGATGCTCAATCTAGTTGTAAGAGACTTGAATTTGTTGTAGCAAAGCAACACATCTCTTGACCATGAAAACAGAGAGCAAGGTACTTTTCAGAAGCCTTTTCTCTTTATATGCTCTAGTCCAGGGGTCCCCAAACTACGGCCCACGGGCCACATGCGGCCCATTGAAGCCATTTATCCGGCCCCCACAGCACAAAGACAGAAGGGGGTTGGGCTAAATGGCCTAAGGGGTCTCTTCCAACCCTCTTTATTATTATTATTATTATTATTATTATTATTATTATTATTATTATTATTGATACAAAGACATAGTATGACGCAGCAAATGAGATCTATATGCTGGATTTCGTATCACAAAATCACAAGCCAAACACTTCCCAAGTGTTGTTATTATTAACATTGAGGCTAGGCGGGCCATCTATCAGGAGTGCTTTGCTTATGCTTTTGGTGCACAAAGGCAGAAGTGGGTTGGGCTAAGTGCCCTAAGAGTTCTCTTCCAAATCTCTTTATTATTATTATTATTATTATTATTATTATTATTATTATTATTATCAACATTGAGGCTGGGAGGCCATCTGTCAGGGGTGCTTTACTTGTGCTATTATTATTAGTAGTATTAACATTGAGGCCGGAAGGCCATCTGTCAGGGGTGCTTTACTTGTGTTGTTGTTGTTGTTGTTGTTATTATTATTATTATTATTATTATTATTATTATTATTATCATTGAGGCTGGGAGGCTATCTGTCAGGGGTGCTTTACTTGTGCTATTATTATTATTATTATTATTATTATTATTATTATTATTATTATTATTATTATTAACATTGAGGCTGGGAGGCCATCTATCACTTGTGCTTGTGCTATTATTATTATTGCACGGTGACCAGCTATAGTCTGGCCCTCCCACAGTCTGAGGGATCGTGAACTGGCCCCCAGTTTAAAAAGTTTGGGGACCCCTGCTCTAGTCCATATTATGGTTTTGATGGTTTGGAAGGCAGAAAATACAAGGTCTGTACAGTCTTCCATGTTTGCTGGGGATCTAGATCACAGAATGACTACATCAGGCATGGGCAAACTTCAGCCCTCCTCCGGGTGTTTTGGACTCCAACTCCCACAATTCCTAACAGCCGGTAGGCTGTTAGGAATTGTGGGAGTTGGAGTCCAAAACACCTGGAGGAGGGCTGATGTTTGCCCATGCCTGATCTAGAAGGTCCTAGAAAGAACATTCTAACCGATGACATGAATAATCAAATCCACAAAAATAGGGGTCTGATTTATAATTCCAAACTGGGGGAAATAAACCCAGTTTGCACCTATAATCCACACTCCTATCATTGTCATACCTCTTCAATTGTAATGGATTTGGAATAATGGGATTTGTAATTATGGTGAGACTCCTAGAATATTTCCTTTGAAAGCTCTGATGCTATAGTTTAGAGCAGTGGGCCCTCCGAGGTCATTTACCTGGCCCTCGCCCTCAGTTTTATAATATAATATATTGTATATACATATAATATTGATAATATTATAATGTAATACAATATAACACTAATAATAATATCATATAATAATATTAATTATATATTCTATATTACATATAATATTACTAATAATATTATAGTATAGTGGTATAGTTCAATATAGTAATATATAATGCTAATATTGTGCTATGCTAATAATATAATATATTGTATGTACATATAATTTGTAAGTCACTCTGAGTTTCCTTTGGAGTGAGAAGGGTGTGATACAAATGTAGTAAATAAATGCAGTAAATAAATAAATAATAAATAAATAAATTTTAGACTTAGGCTCACTCAAAGTCTGAAATGACTTGAAGGCACACAACAACAACAACAACAACAACAACAACAATCCTAATTAACTTGACTATCTCATTGGCCAGAAGCAGGACCACACTTCCCATTGAAATCCTAATAAATGTATGTTGGTTAAAATTGTTTTTATTTTTAAATTTTCACTACAAGTAAGACATGTGCAGTGCGCATCGGAATTTGTTTGTATTTTTTTTTCCAAATGATAATCCGGCCCCTCAACAGTCTGAAGGATGGTGGACTGGCCCTCGGCTTAAAAAGTTTGAGGACCCCTGGTTTAGAGGGCTGCAAGTTGAATCCTGCACCAGATTCCAAGATCCACATTTATTTAACATGGAGACACAGGAGTCGAAGTGTTATGGTTGGGCAGCATAGACGCACCTAGTGACATATCCAATAAACACATGGCTTTTTCAGGAGAGCTTAGATGGAGAGCCTGGGCCTATTTTAGCAGTGTGTTCCTTCACAGTGGAGGATAAATGGTCCTTGGAGCTCCCCTTTGAAGGCACACGCAGATGAAAGAAGGTACCAGAGATTCCAAGGGTTGGGTGTGTTGTGGTAATCTCTGAGCGGTGAGACTCAATTTAACCCTCTCTCGGGGCGATTCCACCAGAATCAGCAGAGTAGCAAAAGCAAAGCTTTCAAATGCAACAGTTACTTACACTGGTGAGCAAGAGAAGCCTTTAGGATTGCAATGGACTGCAGAGTCTCAATAAAAGTTCAAAAAGTATTTATTAGGTAAAAAGAACTCCATTGTAGATAGAAAGGCTTGGGAGCTGTCTAGATTACTATAGACTGGTTTCTAAGGAAAAATAAGTAAGGAAAAATAACAAACATCTACATAGTTACATCTTGCCAGGAGAGATGGTGAGATGCTGCTTGTTAGCTTGAAGAACAAAGGGAGAAGAAAGAACCAAAAATGGTCCCAACCTCATGGTCCAGTTTATTGGGGCCATAAAAGACATTCTGACCAATGGGAAGTTAGTGTCCCTAAAGATTCACATTTCTATTAACTTCAAAGTAAGGGATGTGACGTAAACAGGATAGAGTGAAACACAGTAAAGCCTATCTAGGCCTGCTTTGGAAACAGGGAAAGGATTCCCTCAATCTAACTCTATCATCTATCTAACTACATTCAGACTTGAGTAGTCCAGGATGATTTCCCAACAGGGTGTCTGTGTGCTGCAAACGCCACTTTGCCCAGAGAGCTTCTGTGATGGAAGGAGCAGCACTGCAAGCTGGCAGGCGCTTACATAAGCCTTGCGATTGGCAGCTTGACCAGAGGCACACGCTGCAGCCGATCGTCAAGAGAAGGCCATCTCTGCAAAGAGCATCTGAGCCTAGAGAGGGTCAGGTGGAGCATTGTGTGCATGCCTATCCCTTGCTTAAGGAAACCACGAGTTGCCATGGGTCCATTGGTGACTTGAAGGCAGAGATACACACATGAAACCTGAGCTCGATCCTCTCCCCCTCAAACACTGCAGGAATAGATCTTCCGGAGCATGAGGGAGAAATGCCTTTTGTGGACTGTGCCAAAAAAAGGGACCTTCCCCAAGCCCAGAAGGATCTCCAAAGAATTCCATATGTGCACACAAGCTTTTAATGAATGAGAACATGGACTTTACATGACCTGTACCAAGACTTATGTTGAGGATTCTGGATGAATGGATTTTAATCATGGATATGTTTAACATTTTATATAATGTGATTTTATTTTGTAATGGTATCTGCTTTTATATGAACTGTTTTGAAGCCCCGGTGGCGAAGTGTGTTAAAGTGCTGAGCTGCTGAACTTGCCGACCGAAAAGTGCCAGGTTCAAATCCCGGGAGCGGAGTGAGCGCCCGCTATTAGCTCCAGCTCCTGCCAACCTAGCAGTTCGAAAACATGCAAATGTGAGTAGATCAATACATACCGCTCCGGCGGGAAGGTAATGGCACTCCATGCAGTCATGCCAGTGGGCACATGACCTTGGAGGTGTCTATGGAAAACGCCGGCTCTTCGGCTTAGAAATGGAGATGAGCACCAGACATGACTGGACTTAATGTCAGGGGAAACCTTTACCTTTACCTTACACTGTTTTTAGGCATTGAATTTTTTCCTATTTATTGTAAGCCGCCTTGAGTCCCCCCTGGGGAGAAAGATGGGGTAAAAATGATGTAAATAAATACATAAATAAATAAAACCAGAAAAACACCTCTGAGGCTCCCTTGCATAAGAAAATCTTCTGAAAATCCACGTCCCATTAATTAATTTAAAGGCGCAAACTCACACATCTAATTCCAACTGGAACCAGAAGGCCACCCATGCTCCACTTTGAAGGAAAGTCATAAGGTGTCTGAGCAGGTAAAAGAATAATAGAGTTCAGTGATTCTCAACCTGTGGGTCCCCAGGTGTTTTGGCCTACAACTGCCAGAAATCTCAGCCAGTTTACTGGCTGTTAGGATTTCCAGGGGTTGAAGGCCAAAACATCTGAGGACCTATGGGTTGAGAACCACAGAAGGTCACAAAGAGTCGGAAGCGACTGAATGAAGAAACAACTTCATGTCCACTTCTCTCAACCTTCTCCAAGCTAAGCATTCCCAGCTCCTCCAACTCCTCCTCAGAGGGATTCATGACTTCCAGGTTTTGAACCATTGTATTGCCTTTCTCTGCACACCTTCCATCGTGTCCACCTTCTTCTTGAATTGCTTTGTGTTGGAAAAATGTCATCCTGTACTGCTTAAGTCTCTATGGTTAGATAGGAAGCCTAGAAAAGAGTTAGGGACACCTTCCCCAGTTCCATGCATGCGTTGATTAGGCTTCACTATTGTTTCCTCCCTCATGTCCTGTTTAGGTCAACCCCATCCTTTGATGCTTTAGAAATGTGATCTCTCCTAGGGCTTTGACGTAACTTCCCCAATTGGGCCTTTGTGATGTTTATGGCCCTAGAGAAGAAGAGACCCACAAGGCTTGGTTGCCATTCCTGCTTCCTGCTTTGTTCCAGAGAGAGGACGCACTTTGTCCCTCTACTAGTCAAGATGTAGCTATCTATACCTTTGTTATTTTGATCCGTCTATGTGTATTAGAACAGGATAGATTAGCTAGTTAGCTCCAAACCTTTTCTATCCACAAATGGATTTCTTTTTACCTCAATAAATGCTTTTGAACTTTACGGCTAACTTTGCATTTCTTTGCCTTCCTGAAGACGCAGAGGCCTTCCAAAACTCACACCGCGTAAGTCTCACCGCTGCATTCTTCTCTGCTATTTTAATGGGAATTTACCTCATAAAGAGGGTGATTAGAGCTTAATGGCTCTTCAATTCCCAACACTTTGCCCAGAACTGGACACAAGGTGAAGGTGTCAAAATAGAGAATAGAGTGGAGCTGGGACTTCTCTCGATCTCGACACCGGGCTCCTCTTGGTGCAGGCTGGAATCACATTGGCTTTTTTAGCTGCCTCATGACACTCTCGACTCATGCCTCCTTAGTCCTTGCCTGGGCACTTGCTTCCACAACAATGTGAGATGTCTCCCTTTTTCCTTCCTTGCTCCCAGCCCAGCCGCCTGCAAGACTTTGATCCCAACGTCCTCCGCTGCCAAGCAGCACCCGTCAACGTGCTTTGTGCCAACCGAGAGAGACAGGCGTCTCCTTTGAACGTTCTGCACATCCGAGCAGCCTTTCTTCGCCGCGCCTTGCATGAGGAAGGAGCCTTTATCCTCGTCTGCAGGAGGCAGGTTATTGAGTTGCTAAAGGCAGGAAACACCCAGGGACACATTTGGCCTTTTCATTCATTCACCGCAAGGTAAAGGCCAGGTGAGATCAATGCCGCTTCCTCTTTCTGCAGAGCCAAGGAGACGTCCATCCACTCTCATTGACCGGACTTCCCAAGGCCGGCCTCGCCTCGCTTGACCGGTCAGCCGAGAGGAAGCCAGGGAAGGAAAAACCCTTGCCTGGACTTTATTCCACCCAGTTCGATCACATTCATTATTTTCCATAATGTGTCAGGAGAGAAAAGGAGAATTCTGCATCTTGACAAGGAGTCAATATCTCTCTCTCTCTCCTACACACCATTCCTCATTTTCTGTCTGAATTAACTCATTTTGTAACCTGTGTTTAAGGGAAGGGGGTGGCTCCTGTGATTTCCTCAAGTTTTTCTCATTCCTGAATGGCTGTTCAGCTTGAAAGGTATTGTATATATCTATATACATAAAAGTCAATATATATAGTTTGTATCTATGTATGTATGTATTTTCCAAGATGGTATCCAAGTCCAGAGAGCCCTGTGACTCCCATCGATAATAGATCTGGACCAAACTTGGCACACAAGTCCAACACAACCAACAGAAAATACTGGCAGGGTTTGGGGGGCAATGACAGAGGACAATGGGAGATATAGTTCACCCTTATGTGAAGTGCACTGTGAACCCCACTGATGACAGCTCTGGATCAAACTTGGCACACTGACCTACCATGACCAACTTTAAGTAGTGGCGAGACTTAGTGGGGGTTGACCTGGGATGATGGGAGTTGTAGTTCAACCACATCCAGAGAGCACTGTGAACCCATCTGACAATTGATCTGGACCAAACTTGGCACACAGATACAACGTGACCAACTTTGAAGTACGGGTGGCATCTAGTGGGGCTCCATTTGGGATGATAGGAGTTGTAGTTCACCCACATCCACAGAACACTGTGAACCCAACCAACAATGGATCTGGATCAAATTTGGCACACAGTCACAACATGACCAACGTTCAAGAACTGGTGGGATTTAGTGGGGCTTCATAGAATCGTAGAATAGTAGAGTTGGAAGAGACCTCATGGGCCATCCAGTCCAACCCCCCGCTAAGAAGCAGGAAATCGCTTGGGATTTGAAGTACGGGTGGCATCTAGTGGGGCTTCACTTGGGATGATGGGAGTTATAGTTTGCCCACCTCCAGAGAGCGCTGCAAATCCATCTGACAATGGATCTGGACCAAACCTGGCCCACAGACCCAAAACAACCAACTTTAAATTCTGGAGGAATCAGAGAAAATTGGCCCTGGATGTTGGGAGGTGTAGTTCACCCACAATCAGAAGTGCTGAAGGCTCCATTTCAGAGCAAGGGACTGCTAAAAACCACTTCACCAGAGAAAACACTTGGAAAGTTTGTAGGGTTCCCATAAGGTAAGACAACAAACACCTTGAAGCCATATGCAGGCAGTTCCTGAGTGACAAACATCTGAATTAATAAATCACTCACAGTTAAGGACGGGGCTGAGACAACAAGAGGTGAGAGAAATCTATCCCTAGGAAGGGAAATCCACTCCTGAAAGAATCACAGAATCCTAGCGTTGGAAGAGACTTCATGGGCCGTCCAGTCCAACCCCATTCTGCCGAGAAGCAGGAAATCGCATTCCAAGCACCACCAACAGATGGCCATCCAGCTTCCACTTCAAAGCCTTCAAAGAAGGAGCCTCCACCAGACTCCTGAGGCAGAGAGTTCCACTGCTGAACAGCTCTCTCTCACAGTGAAGAAGTTCTTCCCAATGTTCAGGTGGACAATATTATAAGAATTATTTTCAGAGGGAAAAGGGGGCTCCAATGAAGCTTTATCTCCAATTCTTGATGATGGTGTCATACTGCAAAGGAGCAGATTTACTATTTAGGGAGAGGGAAACAAACTAGTAAAATGTGGGCTAGACAAAACTACGGTTAGGTGGATCTGTAATTGGCTAAGCGAACGAACCCAAAGGGTGCTCACCAATGCGTCGTCTTCATCTTGGAAAGAAGTGACAAGTGGAGTGCCACAAGCAGGGCTCCGTCCTGGGCCCGGTTCTGTTCAACATCTTTATTAACGACTTAGACGAAGGGTCAGAAGGCACGATCATCAAGTTTGCAGACGACACCAAACTGGGAGGGAGAACCAACACTCCAGAAGACAGGAGCAGAATTCAAAACGATCTTGACAGACTAGAGAGATGGGCCAAAACTAACAAAATGAAGTTCAACAGGGACAAATGCAAGATACTTCACTTCGGCAGAAAAAATGGAAATCAAAGATACAGAATGGGGGACAATGCCTGGCTTGACAGCAGTGTGTGCGAAAAAGACCTTGGAGTCCTCGTGGGGAACAAGTTAAACATGAGCCAACAATGTGATGCGGCTGCTAAAAAAGCCAATGGGATTCTGTCCTGCATCAATAGGGGAATAGCGTCTAGATCCAGGGAAGTCCTGCTCCCCCTTATTCTATTCTGCCTTGGTCAGACCACAACTGGAATACTGTGTCCAATTTTGGGCACCACAGTTGAAAGGAGATGTTGACAAGCTGGAAAGCGTCCAGAGGAGGGAGACTAACATGATTAAGGGTCTGGAGAACAAGCCCTATGAGGAGCGGCTTAAAGAGCTGGGCATGTTTAGCCTGCAGAAAAGAAGGCTGAGAGGAGACATGATGAGAGCCATGTACAAATACGTGGAGGGAAGTCCTAGGGAGGAGGGAGGGAGCTTGTTTTCTGCTGCCCTGCAGACTGGGACGCAAGGGAACAAGGGCTTCAAACTACAGGAAAGGAGATTCCACCTGAACATCAGGAAGAACTTCCTCACTGTGAGAAGGGCTGTTCGACAGTGGAACTCTCTCCCCGGGGCCGTGGTGGAGGCTCCTTCTTTGGAGGCTTTTAAGCAGAGGCTGGATGGCCATCTGTCGGGGGTGCTTTGAATGCGATTTCCTGCTTCTTAGCAGGGGGTTGGACTAGATGGCCCATGAGGTCTCTTCCAACTCTACTATTCTATGATTCTATGATTCTATGGGAGGAGGAGGAGGAGGAGGAGGGTGGAAGAAGACTTGTTCAATGTGTTGTTGAAGGCTTTAATGTCTGGAATGACTGGGTTGCTGTGAGTTTTCCAGGCTGTCTGGTCATGTTCCAGAAGCATTCTCTCCTGATGTTTCGCCCACATCTATGGCAGGCTTCCACAGAGGTTGTGAGGTCTGCTAGAAGTGGGGCTTATATATCTGTGGAATGTCCAGAGTGGGAGAAAGAAGCCTTGCCTACTTGAGGCAAATGTGGATGTTGCCATTAATCACCTTGATTAACACTGAAAAGCCTTGCAGCTTCAAAGCCTGGCTGATTCCTGCCTGGGGGAATCCTTTATTGGGAGATGTTAGCTGGCCCTGATTGTTCACCTATTTTCAGAGTGTTGTTCTTTATTTACTGTGCTGATTTTGTTGCGTCTCCTCTTCCCAAATGTCTCAGAATGAGAAAGAAACCCACCCAAATGACGTAATTTCCGAATGGGCGTTGGAAAGAAGCCTCAACGAATCACCGCAACAAGCCCTGCAACCTCCAGCAGATTCACGGAGCTACTTTCAGAGCATTCTCTTTTGCAAGAAAATGTTGATGACAGCCCGAAACATTTTAAGATGCCCAGTTCTGCCGGCGCGAAGGAGATTTTTAAGTGCAGGGTTATTACCGATTCCTCTCGGAGCTTTAAAAATTAATAGCTCTTTACCTCCCGGAGATAAAACAAAACAGCGAGGCGCATGCAAACAAGATAAAATAAAAATAAACTGGATCCTCAGGGGTCTCCCGCGCAGGCGCACACCCCAAAAAGCTTTTCAGCACAACGAGGAAACCTAGATAAACCTAAGGGCCCCAAGTCCAAAACTCACTGCACTTCTGTTGCAAATAGTCAACCTCAGGGTTACAACAGCCGTGGACCTGGACATGCCGTCATTTATCAGAAACTGGTAATATTTAAGTCCTGAAAATTCCCCAGCAGCAGCTGACCGGATCCTCAAGGGATTGCAGGCCATCTGGGGAGCGATTTATCACGTTCTGAGCATATTTCTTTCTTTCTGTCAGCTAAAGGACTGACAGCCGCTTGCTATGAAAGATATTGCGAGGCGGCCCACAGAAAATGGGGATGATAAGGGATGAGTAGCAAGGTTACGCCATGGGAGGTTCTACAGGGATTGCGAGACATCTTCCTTGCACGGAATGGCCACATTGCGCATGCGCATCAAGGCACCAAATGGGTCATGCACCCAACTTCATAGGCAATGGGGAGGTTTAGGGGTTCAAGGTAAAAAAAAAAACAAACCTGGTTTGCTCATGGATCTGAACTGGCTAACCAGATCCCACTGCAAAAATTGAGTCCCTCCAGAACGGCAAGCATGATTGCAACCAAAGTTTGATCATTCACACTATCATTACCTACCTTTCTACCAATGTACATTGCAATAGCAGCAACAGATGGCATAGTATTGGCCAGGGGTCCCCAAACGAAGGCCCATGGGCCGGATGCGGCCCTCCGAGGTCATTTATCTGGCCCCCGCCCTCAGTTTTAAGCTTAGGCTTGCCCTAAGTCTGAAATGACTTGAAGGTACACAACAACAACAACAATCCTAATTAATTAATTAACTTGACTATCATTTTGGCTAGAAGCAGGCCCACACTTCCCATTGAAATCCTAGTAGGTTTATGTTGGTTAAAATTGTTCTTATTTTTAAATATAAGCTGGAGCCTCAGAGTGACTCTGATGGGGATTATGGGATTCATGTTCAAGATGACTCTGATGGGAATTATGGGATTCAGGTTCAGAGTGTTCCTGCTGTGGAAGATGAGGAACAGGGAAGCTTTCCCACAGCAGAGAATGGTGTTGATGATACTGAAGCTCCTGATACTGAAGCTAGCCAGGTGCAAATTGACTCAGGAAGGGAGGACAGTTCCCAGTCTGATAGCATACAGACAGACGCTAACGCTAATGAGCTGGCTGGCCTTGACGAAACATAATCTTTAGATGGAGCTGGCTGTTTGGAATTCAGGGTTCGCAGGAGTGCTAGAATAGCAAACAAGAGGGAGGTCAGAGGCCAAAGAAATGTGTTCATGCTATGCAAAGGGTATTAAAATGGTGTACTGAGAGAGAAACCTTTGTCAAAGCAACTTCTCGCTCAAGTCAAGAAGCAAGCTCTTGCTTTCCCGGATTATCTTGCAGTGTTTGTGTGTTCATGTTCATGGGACTTTGTCATGCATTAATGGGACCTTGTTTTATGATTTATGTTCTCTTGGATTATTCTCTAAAGCCTTGTTTTGCAACAATCTTTTGGAACTTTACTTTTGCTTTTTAAGAACTATTTATTTCCTATTTTCTAATAAACTACAAAAGACTTCAACCTGTGTGCAGCCTGGTATATTTATTAAGGTGAAGCTAACCTGAGGTGCGACAGTATTGTTTTTCGTGGTTTTTTTTCCTGCACTACAAATAATACATGTGCAGTGTGCATAGGAATTTGTTGTTGTTTTTTTCAAACTATAGTCTGCCCCCCTAACACTCTGAGGGACCGTGGACAGTCCCTCTGCTTTAAATGTTTGAGGACTCCTGGTGTAGAAGACCATTGTGGAAGCTGCCAAAACGTGGTAGCCAGCAGGCAAAGCCTAAACTGTGGGATGGGATTGGACCTGGATTGCAGATGAAAACTGAGGGAAGTGTGGAAACGGATGTGTCCACCACTGGTTCATCTAATCCAAGCCCTGCCAAAGAAACCATGGAACAAGAACAAAGAGAAGACGCTGTGCCATTGTTAGGCCTTGGACAATATGAACAAGACTGTTTGTTGGATGTCATCTTGGACTGCACAAGTCTCAACTAGTTATGTAGTATAACTGTATTCCCAAGCATGCCTAGATAGGTCTTTGCTGTTTTTCCCTCTCTTCCTTTCCTGTTTACATCCACTTCCTCACCTTGTTGTTGTAGCAATGTGGTCCTTTAGGGATGAGGCAACTTCCTCTATCTAATTGGAATGTTAATTGCCCCAAAGACTTGGACCATTTGGTCAGCCATCTCTTTGTGATGTCTCAGGCACCTTTGGCCCCTGATCCTGCGGCCATTGCTGACCAAACTGAAGAAGACTTGGGTTTTTTCCCAAGTCAGCAAGATTCAATTCCTTTCCAGATGCCTACTGTTGACATGTCCATGCCAGAGCCAATTAAGGACACGCTTGAGACAGTGCAGCCTCTCCCGGGTTCTCTGGATGGTTTACTGTTTGATCGAAGGGCTTTTCTGAAAACAGATCGTTCTCAGAAGCAAAGTTTACGACGAAGTGCCAGATTAGCGGAGCAAGGCGATTATGGCTAGCCCAGTTCTCTTGGGAAGAATTAGGGAGGCAAGCACCTGGTGATATGTCTTTGGTGGCCCAGTTCTCTTGGGAAGAATTGGGGAGTCCAGCACCTGCTCTGGGGGAGCTTATGAACTTCCACAAAAGTTTTGCGCTGAAAACCTTCAGCGCGGTGTCAACATAACTTCTGACTGGGAAGCATCGTCATCTCTTGTTCCTGATTTCCAAGTGGCCTGACGGTGCGCTTACTCTGGAGTAGACCGGGTGTTGGTTTACCTTCTTGCCAAGTTGGGACTGCGTTTCAGCTCCTGAACATCTGGTTTTGCCTTGCCCTGAAATCCTGATTTGGACATTTATTCTAAAGGACTCTTCTTGCTCCCTGCTCTTTTCCCCACTCAAAACTCAGACAGAGTTTGAGTATGTTTCGGTTTCTGGATTTTGAACTCTAATACTGGACATAAGACTTTATCTTATTGGACTAAAATTGATCTTTTCTGGAAGGTCAATTGCTACTTTTACTTTGCTGCTTATTTCCATTTGGAACTTTAATTGCTTTAATAAAGATATTATATTGTTATTGGCTTCTGTGTTGGTTCCCAGTGTTCGCCGAGCCCAGGAGCGTTACACTCTTCCTCCTTTGTCTTCGACCTGAAAAGGTCACATTTTGCCCTCTCTCCTGGCAAAACGTAGCTATTTAGATATTTTGTTATTTTTACCTTCTTACCTTCCTTAGTGGCTAGCCTAGAGAGCTAGTTAGCTCCAAGAACCTTTTCTATCTACAATGGATTTCTTTTTACCTCAATAAATGATTTTTGAACTTTCAATGAGACTTTGCAATCCTTTGCCATCCTGAGAAACAAAGGCCTCTCCAAGCTCATCACACGTAAGTTTCTGCTGCTTATGAATCGTGGTTCTGCCACTCTGCTGTATTTTTGAGGAATCACCCCAAAAGAGGGTTATTTTTTAGTCTAACCGCTCAATAGATTCCCAACACTGTTTCTGATGACCAAGTGGAAGCTCAGTTAGTGCAAAATCCAGACTCCATGGCCAGGATATATATTTGCTGTGGATAAGAAGAGGCGTCTAAGATTTCAACCCAAATGGTTCAACTGATTTCCCGGTTGGCCTACTCATTGCATGTACAAGGTGCACTCTATGTGTGGTGTTGTGTTTGGAGGAGAAGATGGGGGCAAAGGTGGTCATCAGAAGCTTGGTGCATTGGTTACTAGACCATTTCTGCAATTGAAAGATGCAATAGAAGTATTAAATGGACACCAAAGCACAGAGTCCCATCAGAACAACTTGTCCTTGGCTGAAAACTTCTTGCTAATTAAGAGTGGAAAATGTCTTGATGTAACCCATCATTGTGATAAAAGGAATCAGAAGGAATCAGAAGAAAACAATAAGAAACTTCTGCCAGTTGTGGAAATGATTGTCCTTCGTGGCCAACAAGAACTGGATTAAAGTGTAATTCAACCCTATCCTATATGACTTTCCTCAGTCTAGACACTTTCAACCTAGCATCCTAGAGCTGGAAGAGACCTCCAAGAGATCCAGTCCAACCCCTGTTATGCAGGGAGAAAGCATCAAAGCTCCCCCGACAGATGGCCAAACAGTCTCTGCTTAAAAGCCTCCAGAGAAGGAAATTCCATCACACTCTTTAGCGGCTGCATCACAATGTGGACTCGTGTTCTGAAGTGAGGGAAGCTGGGGAATACCAGGATCCTAGAACTGGATGAGACCCCAAAGGCCATCCAGTCTGACCCCAATTCTGCAGGAATCCACCATCAAAACCACAGTAGGGAGGCCTCTGTGAAAGGGTTGCAACGGTGGAACACGGCTGATGCAGTGAACCTGTTGATGGATGGTGGCTCATGTTTCCAGCTGGGCCTCCTTGCTGCCCGATGGCATCCCACTCCGTCAGGATAACCCAAGTTTGAAATATGTGTGACTTAATGCCTCCGAGGAGGTGGAGGAACAAGATTGATGCCGTGCCCTCCGAAAGGCAAGTAATTTCCCACTCGGTATAATCCATTTTGCAATTAAGAGCGGGAGGCTGATGAGAAGTCGGTCCTTGGGCGCCTGATGGATGGCGAGTGCCGGGGAATCGAATGGGTGGCTGTGCACACTGGAGAGACGTTGTGGCAGAAGGAAGGGGGCCTGGAGGGACCCTAGGACCCCAATCCCCCCTCGGTCCGAGGGTCAAGACAACCGGAGACAAAAGGAGAGGGCGTGGGCTGTCCTCCCTTCTCCACTGGAGATGTCTTTGGCTCAGCCTTGGCTCCGTCCAGGCACTGCAAGGGGAATGCTGTTGGGTTATCTAGCAATCATGCATGCATTCTCAGCGTGGGATGGTTTATGTAGTTAGTTTTGTTTGTTGCTTAGTAACCTGAGCCAAAGCTGCATTCCAAAGTTGATGGCACCATTTTAGGGGGTTTTGCATGTGAAGTGGGAAAGGGGAGTAGACTTCCTGGATGTTGTGGTACTCTCTGAGAGGTTAAACTCAATTTAACCCTCTCTCGGGGCGATTCCACCAAAATCAGCAGAGTAGCAAAAGCAAAGCTTTTAAATGCAACAGTTACTTACACAGGGCGAGCAAAGAGAAGCCTTTGACCATTTAGGATTGCAATGGACTGCAGAGTCTCAATAAAAGTTCAAAAAGTATTTATTCGGGGAAAAAGAACTCCATTGTAGATAGAAAGGCTTGGGAGCGGTCTAGTCTGCTCTAGACTGGTTTCTAAGGAAAAATAAAAAAGGAAAAATAACAAACATCTAAATACAGTAGAGTCTCACTTATCCACGCTAAACAGGCCGACAGAAGCTTGGATAAGCGAATATCTTGGATAATAAGGAGGGATTAAGGAAAAGCCTATTAAACATCAAATTAGGTTATGATTTTACAAATTAAGCACCAAAACTTCATGTTATACAACAAATTTGACAGAAAAAGTAGTTCAATACGCAGTAATGTTATATTGTAATTACTGTATTTACAAATTTAGCACCAAAATATCACAATATATTGAAAACATTGACTACAAAAATGGCTTGGATTATCCAGAGGGTTGGATAAGCAAGGCTTGGATAAGTGAGACTCTACTGTAGTTACATCTTGCCAGGAGAGGTGGCAGGACGTGTTGTTAGCTTGAAGAACAAAAGGAGAAGAGAGAACCAAAATGGTTCCAACCTCATGGTCCAGTTTATTGAGGCCATAAAAGACATTCTGACCAATGAGAAGTTAGTGTCCCTAGAGATTCACATTTCTACTAACTTCAAAGTAAGGGATGTGACGTAAACAGGACAGAGTGAAACACAATAAAGCCTGTCTAGGCATGCTTTGGAATCAGGGAAAGGATTCCCTCAATCTGACTCTATCATCTGACTACATTTAGACTTGAATAGTCCAGGGTGATTCCCAACACTGGAGACATACAGGAAGTTACATACACCTTTAGAATTTGGGGTATATAAGGGGAGATTTTATTTTGTTCTCTCTCTCTTGATCCTGCCATGCGGCTTGCTGATCCTCTTGCTAAGAGATATGTAGTATATGTAGAGAAATACGGCAAGCCCCAACCCTTTTGAGTTTTAGAAAAGCCCTGAAAACATGGCTATGTGCCCAGGCTTTTGAAGATTAAACGATAATGACGACCCGGACTGATTTACGGCTACAGCACGAGGATTTTGGAGGAATGGATTTTAATCATATGTTTTTATATTTTTATATTGTTTTAATTGTTTTATTGGATTTTTATAGCTGTTTTAATTATGTATAGGCATCGAATTGTTGCCAATTTTGTACGCCGCCCTGAGTCCCTTCGGGTGAGAAGGGCGGGATATAAATGTTGGAAATAAATAAATAAAATAAATAATAGTATCCGGATGGAGATAGGCCCTGCATGATCCTGGCCTACTCTATTTTGTATCCTGAACCATATTCTTTGGAACTAAGATGTTTTACCTGTATGACTATCATCATACAAGATTGTGAGTAAACATACTTTTACTATTTTACTTTTGGTGTCTCTGATGTTTATTTTATGCGCATGACTCTTTAAAGGGAAAGGGAGGCTGGCTATTTTGCTTTTCTCACCTCTGCTCACATAGACCCCTAGTCTTCTGTGTTTTTGCTACTCTGCACCAATATCTAATCATATTGGTATCATAATTCTAACAGGTTATGATCATATTTTCTAATAAATGCAAGCTGAGCCTGAGTTCATCTACACTGCAGAATGAATGCGGTTTGAAACCATTAACTGCCGTGGCTCAATGCTACAGAATCCTGGGATCTGTGGTTTGCCCTCTTTGGCAGAGAAACCCAAAGAACTTGCAAAACTACGACTCCCAAGATTCCATAGCAATGGGTTGCAGCAGTTAAAGTGGTCTCAAATTTATTTATTTTATTTATTTACAGTACAGTAGAGTCTCACTTATCCAAGCTAAACGGGCCGGCAAAAGCTTGGATAAGCGAATATCTTGGATAATAAGGAGGGATTAAGGAAAAGCCTATTGAACATCAAATTAGGTTATGATTTTACAAATTAAGCACCAAAACATCATGTTATACAACAAATTTGGCAGAAAAAGTAGTTCAATACGCAGTAATGTTATGTTGTAATTACTGTATTTACGAATTTAGCACCAAAATATCACGATATATTGAAAACATTGACTACAAAAATGGCTTGGATTATCCAGAAGCTTGGATAAGTGAGTCTTGGATAAGTGAGACTCTACTGTATTTATATTCCGCCCTTCTCACACCGAAGGGGACTCAGGGCGAATCACATTATGTACATACACTTTTATAAGTGGTACCTTATTTCCTACTTGATAGATGCAACTATCTTTCGGGTTGCTAGCTCAGCAACGAGCCAAGGCTATTTTTTATTTTTAATTGACGGGTGCTCACCCCGCCACGGGCTGGCCTCGAATTCATGACCTCATGGTCAGAGTGATTTATTGCAGCAGGCTGCTCACCGGCCTGCGCCACAGCCCGGCCCCAAACTGCATTCTACAGTTCTACAATGCAGACAGACCCCCCAAAAGCACAAACCTAGACCACAGAAAGGGTGTGGGTGAATTTTTGTGGGGCTGAAACAAAGGAAAGGTTAGCAGAGCATTGATTGTCAGGAGTGGATTGTGTTTTCTGAATGATGTTTCCCTGGCGCAGAGCAAAGGCAAAGGCACGCCTGGGATTTTAAACGGATGCTTGAGATTGAAACCAAAACAGAAAGCTCAGCTCATGATTAGGAAGGGAAGGGAAGGGAAGGCTAGCCATTTGCCAAGGCAGGCTTTTGGCATCTCCTTTTGCAAGCAACAGTGGCCTCCTTCCAAAAAGCCTTCAGGAAAAGCAAAGTCTTGATCAGATCAGCCTTCACTCTGCACATACTCAGAGACACCTCGTCTTAGTTTGCACACACACACAATCATGTTACTAAAGGAATAGGGAATCACTAGGGGCAAACTGTCCCAGTATTCCGTAGCACTGAGCCAGAACAGTTAAAGTGGGATCAAACTGCAATAATTCTACAATGTATAGATTCCCAAGCTATGGAACTCACTTCCACTTAGAAATCTGGTTGGCTCTCTTTCCGCCATCAAGGAAAAAACATGTTTATCCAGGCAAGACTTTGACCTTGAATCGTGGCTCAAACTGCATTCTTTTCTCTTTTTTTCTCCAAGCATAATTCCCAGGAAAAATACATTGAGTACTATAAGATCAGCAACTTTGAAAATAAAGTATTTATATCTTTTACTAGCTGTGCCCGGCCACGCATTGCTATGGCAAAGTGGTGGTGGTATTGGTTAAAAATTGTTGTGTAATTTTTATTTGACATTATTTGTATTTTTTTATTAATTTTATTGTAGGTTATCTTTTTATTTATTATATTTTATTATTTTCTTGTATTATTTTTAGTTATTTTCTGTTATTATAGTATTTGATTGTATTAATTTTTTAGTGTTTTTAATTATTTTTATTGGGTTGCTAGGAGACCAAGTTGGAGGAGCTTAGCCTTCTAACTGGCAGCAATTGGATAAAAGCAATTATTCCTCTCTCTCTAATTAGGACTTTATTTTTCTTTTCTTTTTGTTGTATCAACCTAGAGGCATGGATGATGGGTTGTGTTGTCAAATTTCGAGGTTGGGGGGCCTGTAGTTTGGTTGTTTTGTGGGTCGCCGTGATGCCATCACTCTTTTATATATATAGATTGGAAGCAGTGACATTGTTGTTATGGCTACCTTATCTTAGGGTTTTTTCAAAAAAATACACTTTAATGATCTTCAACCTAGATTTTAAATTTTGTCAATGATTCAATTTTATAATGGTTTTTATTAATGTTGAAGTTTTTAGCCTAGATTTTAAACTTTGTCAATGATTCAGTTTTATAGGAGTTTTATTAATTTTGAAGTATATAACCTCTCGGATTTCATATGGATGTACGGGACTGGGTGCCCTTGATATGAGCTGGTCATTGACCGTAATAAAAGTTTACATTACACTTTAATCTTAGACTGAGATAATGTGACCCAAAGGGTTTCCATGGCTGAAACATACAGCGATTGCAGTCAGAGCTCCACATTCACAAGTTTAACTACTGTGAATTTGATTACTAATGAATTTAAGTAATATGTTCCCTCTAGAAATCTCTAGATCTTCCATGGCACTTGAATGGTCACACTGGAGAATATGGTGATTCCTAGAGAAAACACCTCTCTAGGATTCTCTTAAGTCCTCTAGTACGATTCTATGATCAATTATTGGCTGGTCACAAAGTTGCACTGGAAGACCTGAAAGATTCCTTTCTTCTTTTTGTATTAGTTTTTAAAAATTTAAATTATTGAAAAAAATATTTATTTATTTATTTACAGCATTTATATTCCGCCCTTCTCACCCCGAAGGGGACTCAGGGTGGATCACATTACACATATAGGCAAACATTCAATGCCTTTAACATAGAACAAAGACAAGACAAACATAGGCTCCGAGTGGGCCTCGAACTCATGACCTCCTGGTCAGAGTGATTCATTGCAGCTGGTTGCAGTTGGCTGCTTTTCTAGCCTGCCCCACAGCCCGGGCCCACTGTGAATTAGATCAAACTGCATTCATTCTACAGTGCAAATGCACCTTCCAACAGGGAGAAATAGTGCTTTTAGAGTCATAAGAATCCTCTCGTAACTCTGTAGTCGGGCAAATCAGACAGAAAGGAGGAGGCCAATGGGTAAGAACGGGCCTCTCCTGGTAAAGGCTGTCTTTCTTGAGGCCCAGAAGGATCCTGCTCCCCATCCAAGGCCTGCAGACCCTGGAGACCCCTTGCCCTCCTTCACTGACAAGGAGAAATGGCCTTCTTCCCGGCGGTCATTAAATAAGAAGCACTGAACTAATGAGGCGCCAGGGGTCCATTTCCCTGCCCATAAATCTCCATCCGCTCCTGGCCTTCAGCTCCCTTTCTTGGCAACTAAGCAGCCGTTTGGGGGCATTTCTGTTTCCTTGACCTTGGACTGGCTATGATGTATGACTCTGTTTTGCTTCCTGTTGGATTCCTTCCTTTGGACCACTCGCTTGCCAAAGGACCTCTGGAATCTGTTTGTTGTGTTGTCGAAGGCTTTCATGGCCGGGATCACAGGGTTGTTGTATGTCTTTCGGGCTGTGTGGCCATGTTCCAGAAGTATTCTCTCCTGACGTTTCGCCCACATCTATGGCAGGCATCCTCAGAGGTTGTGAGGTATGGATAAACTAAATAAAGAAAGGAAAGAATATATATCTGTGTAGAGTCCAGGGTGTGGCAAGAGTCCTTTGCCACTGGGAAGCCGGCATTAATGTTTCAGTTAATCACCCTAATTAGCATGGGAAAGGTTTTGTCTCTTGCCTGGGGGCGTTCTTTGTTCAGTCAAGCCCTCAGAGTGTTGGTTCCAGTGGAATCTCTTTTCCTGATGCTGGAGTCCATGGCTCCATTGTGTCCCAGCCTCGGGAGCAGCAGAAAACATGCTTTCCCTTTCCTCCTCAATGGGACCTCAGAGGGATTCATACAGTCGTATACTTCTGGAACATGGCCAGACAACCCGAAAAACACACAAAAACCCCATGAATCTGGCCATAAAGCCTTCGACAACACATTGATTCATACAATCGTTTCCCAACCTTTGGTCATCTTGGTCTCCCTTCTTTGGACATTTGTCCCTTCTCTCCATCTCCTTCTTGAATTGCTTTGTCCAGAATTGGACTCAGGGTTATTATTCCAGCTGGAAAGGTCTAAGCAAAGCAGAATAGAGTAGCTAGACTAGGACATCTTTCGATCTGGACACTATCTTCCTCTTGATACAGCTTAGAATCCCATTGGCCTTTTTAGCTGCTGCATCACACTCCTGGCTTATGTTCAGCTTCTGGTCTACTAAGGGCCCTTCCAGTTCAGTTAGGGATTTGATCCCAGGTTTTTTCTTTATTCCAGATTACCTGGCAGTGGGGACTCATACGAGGGTTGAGTGAAAAGTAATGCCTCCACCTTCATTACTTGGGTTTGGATGGGAATATTTTAATAAATCAAACGCAGAAGTAATCCTTAGAATGTGCTCTTTAACTACCACTATTCACTTTTCCACATCATCACCAGACAATTGGATACATTTCTGCCAACAATGGTCAAGTTTTCTGAAGCCATCACGGAAGAAGTCGACACTCTGTTTCTGCAACCAGCATCTCACAGGACAGGAGCCCCCAGATGGCGCAGTGGACTAAGTGACTTGAAGGTTGGGTTGCTGACCTGAAAGCTGCCAGGTTCGAATCCCACCTGGGGAGAGTGTGGATGAGCTCCCTCTATCAGCTCCAGCTCCATGCGGGGACATGAGAGAAGCCTCCCACAAGGATGGTAAAAACATCAAAACATCCGGGCAATGTCCCCTGGGCAACGTCCTTGCAGACGGCCAATTCTCTCACTCCAGAAGCAACTCCGGATGCTCCTGACACGAAAAAAAAAAATCTCACAGGACCCATCATGCACAGATCTTCTGATAGCCAAGCAAAGCAATAACATGACTCACAAGTTCTTGTGAAATGCTGATTATGCTTGACATTTCTCTCTGAGTGATATGACGATCGTCCTGAATCAATCGGTCCACCTTTTGCTTGTGAAACCTGGTGTTTGCTGTCACAGGACATCCAACTCTTTGTTGGTCACGCCAGTCAGATGTTCCCACCTCAACATCTTTAAACTTACTCGCCCAACAACGCATGGTACTCACATCAACACAATCACCATAAACAGCTTGCATTCTCAGATGAATCTCCTTTGGGGTGACACCTTCTGAGGTCAAGAATTCAGTGACTGCACGTTGCTTAAGTTGTATTGACTGACCGTCTGCGCAGGGTTCCATACTCCACACTTTAACAACACAACCGTTGAAGGCTAAGGCTTCCCCGTCTGCACAGGGTTCCATACTTGGCACTTTAACAACCGTTCAATGCTAAGGCTTCCCCGTCTGTGCAGGGTTCCATACTTGGCACTTTAACAACACAACCATTCAATGCTAAGGCTTCCCCGTCTGCACAGGGTTCCATACTTGGCACTTTAACAACACAACCGTTCAATGCTAAGGCTTCCCCGTCTGCACAGGGTTCCATACTTGGCACTTTAACAACACAACCGTTCAATGCTAAGGCTTCCCTGTCTGTGCAGGGTTCCATACTTTACACTTTAACAACACAACCATTCAATGTTAAAGCTTCCTTCCAACTGGAACTGTAGAGGAGAGTCTACCGAACAAGCCAGTACCTGCCGCAGACCAGGACTGCCATCTGTTGAGGAGTTACGAAGGTGGAGGCATTACTTTTCATTCAACCTTCGTATAATCCAGGTTAAAGCAGAATACCTGGGATCAGATCCCAGGATATAGGTCCTGTCGGGAAGGGCCATAAGTTTCCTTATCCTGCTGGATTGCCTGTTTCTGACCAGGACTGGGTTAAGTCCTCATTGGCTTAGCTTCTCAATCCCTAGATCACTTGTTGGCTGCAACATAGGACACGGTGCCCATGCTCCTGCATGCCCAGTGCAGTTGGTACCAGTGGTACTGCATTAACAGGCACTTGAAAAGCACTGGGGGAGGCAGCCAGAAGCCTTTCCTTGGATGGAGCCTCCTGGACTGCTTTTGGGTGAGAATGTCAAGCCAAGGCTCTTTAGCACAGCTTATAAAGAACGTGTTGGGAGAAGGTGCGAACTGACAGCTCACTGTGTTCTGCATCGCAAGGAGTCAATGAAGGGAGCATTTTTCTGCAAAATGCTAATGAATTTGGTCTCATTAGTGGTTCGCTCAGCCTATGATTGGCAATGACTGACATTTCCAGGATCCTGGAGAGTTTAAAGTTGCCCAGTGACCCATCTCAGCGAGGCCGGTCTGCCCATGGATCCCTTTCTCTGCAAAAGCTTTGTTATTTTTTGAGAAACTCCTTTAGGAGTGACTTCTCTTTCAGGCACCTTTCCATTTTATAAGGACGAGCATGCACTAGAATGAATGCCGTTTGACGCCCCTTTAACAACTATGGCTTAATACTATGGAGTCATGAGAGTTATAGTTTGGTGAGGAACCAACCAAACTACATAGCAGGGAAGGCTCAGGGCCTTTCAAACGACATCTCCCAGGATTGCAATGCACTCAACCAGGGAAGTTCAAGTGGTATCAAATTGTATCCATTCTACCCTAAATAATAACCAGTTTTTTATTTTTCCATTTTTGTTGTGGCTCAAAACTATGGAAGTCCGGGAGTTGTAATTTTTCAAGGCCTTTCACTCTGTGAAGTAATACTGGTGCCTCACCAAACTATAAATCCCAAGATTCCATAGCACTGAGCCATCACAGTTCAAAGTGGTGCCAAACTGCGTTCAATATACAACTTATAATGCACACTTTAGCTTATCTATCACTGTAACCTCGCTGGTTTTAATTCTATGTTTTATTAAGTGTGTTTTTATTTTATAGGTTAATGTTTAGATTTTATAATTGGTGCACATTTTTGTCTATTGATGTATTGTATATTGTTATTGGTTTTATTTGATATTTCTTTGAGCCACCCTGAGTCCTCTTCAGGGGAGATGCGAGGCGGGATATAAATAAACTTTATTATTATTATTATTATTATTATTATTATTATTATTATTATTATTATTATTATTTTATTGTATGACACAGCAAACAAGATAGATATGCTGGATTTCGTTTCACAAAACCACAAGTCGAACACTTCCCAAGTGTCTAGGACTGTGTGATGTATTTTCGGATGATGCGTGCAGATCCCAGTCGGGTGGCCTTTTGTAGTTGGCAGATCGTGATTTTGTCAATGTCTATTGTTTCCAAATGCTGGCTGAGTTCTCTTGGCACGGCACCCAATGTGCCCATCACCACCGGGACCACCTGCACTGGTTTCTGCCAGAGTCTTTGAAGTTCAATCTTGAGGTCCTGATAGCGGCTGAGTTTTTCCTGTTGTTTTTCTTCAATGCGGCTGTCACCTGGGATGGTGACATCAATGATCCAAACCTTTTTCTTTTCCCCGACTGTGATGTCTGGTGTGTTGTGTTCCAGAACTTTGTCAGTCTGGATTCGGAAGTCCCACAGTATCTTTGCGTGCTCATTTTCCAAGACTTTTGCAGGTTTGTGATTCCACCAGTTGTTTGCTGCTGGGAGGTGGTACTTGAGGCATAAGTTCCAATGAATCATTTGGGCCACATAGTTGTGCCTCTGTTTGTAGTCTGACTGTGCGATTTTCTTACAGCAGCTGAGGAGATGATCAATGGTTTCGTCGGTTTGCACAGTCTGCATTTTGGGTCATCGGATTATTTTTCAATCTTGGCCTTAATTGCCTTTGTCCTGATGTCTTGCTCCTGGGCTGCAAGGATCAGGCCTTGTGTCTCCTTCTTCAGGGTCCCATTCGTGAGCCAGAGCCAGGTCTTCTCTTTATCAGCTTTTCCTTCAATTTTGTCAAGGAACTTTCCATGCAATGTTTTGTTGTGCCAGCTGTCAGCTCTAGTTTGTAGTGCGGTTTTCTTGTACTGGTTTTTTGTCTGCTGTGCTTTGAGGAGTTTCTGATTTTTGACTTCAATCAAAGCAGGTTCTTCACTTTCCTTTACATCTTCTGCCAGGGCATGTTCTTCTTCTTTGACTGCTTGTTTTACTTGTAGGAGTCCTCTGTCGCCTGATCTTCTAGGCAGATATAGCCGGTCAACATCACTGCGAGGATGCAGGGAATGATGAATGGTCATGAGTTTTTCTGTCCAAACTGTCCAGTTCCACTTGTGTCCAGTTTATGATGCCAGCAGTATATTTTATGACTGGTATGGCTCAGGTGTTTATGGCCTTGATGATGTTGCCTCCATTGAGCTTGCTTTTGAGAATTTTTCTGACCCTTTGTGTGTATTCTTTGCTGACCACAGTCTTCACATGTTCATGCTTGATGTTGTCCAGCTGTAATATGCCCAGATATTTATAGGCCTCTGGCTGGTGACACTTTATTGTTTGGCCATTAGGCATATTTATGCCCTCACTTTCAATGATTTTTCCCTTCTTCAATGCTACATCATCATCATCATCATCATCATTATTATTATTATTATTATTTTGCAGTGCAGATGCACTCCGTGCCCCCCCCCCCCACGGTGGGATTCACCATCGCTTTGTGGACATTCCCACTTCAAACCTCACATCTAAAACCTTTTGGTAGGGAAACTCCTGCCTTGTGCACAGTGCTGGTGTGCCACAGGGGCTCTGGAGCATGCATGCATGCGCAGGAAGGGCGCCCACGCGCCAGCATCAATAATGCATCTCCCACGGAGCCCTCGGCCCCAGAAGAGGAAAGAGGAGGCAGCGGAGGCGCACCAGATCCACCGTCCTCCTGTCACCTCCCATTCCCGTCAAGAGAGTGCTTCCTGCGGCCTGGAAAAGCTTTCAAGACAACGGCAAAAAGGAGATGGCGGAGGAATCAGAGAGGAAGGCATTGCTCCGGGAAGAGCCAAGTGCACCAACCTAGCATCAGATATTATTATATCTATGATGATAACGATGATGATGATGATGATGATGATGACGACATCGACTATTATTTGTCAACTCCTGCACCAAATCAGGATTCAAGTTATCTTGCAAATAAAAATAGCTACATGGATGTTTTTGTTGTTGTTGTTGTTGTTGTTATTGTTTTTGTTTTAACACTACATAACAAAAAAATTCTGTTCCTGGTTTGAAACTGTTATTTTCTATGATTGGTTGAGTTGATATGGCCTAAGGGCTAATCAATAAAATGTTCTTCTTCTTCCATGATTGGTTGAGATTTGATGAGATATTCATTGAAAACTATAGCAAAATGTGCTGCAGGATGTCTCGCCCATAAACACAAGGTTTTTTGCAGTTTAATAAACTTTCCCCATGTTTTTATGATAAGCCCAATTAAGAAATGACATTTATAACCCAAGAATAACAACAACAACAACAACAACATCATCATCATCATCATCATCATCATCATCATCATCATCAACAACAACAACAACAACAGCAACAATTTTAGTCTTGTATCCTGCCCCATCTCCCCAAGGGGTCTCAGGGAGCCTCACATGGGGACCAAGCCCGACAAAATACAATAAAATACAATAACATAAAATGCAGTGCAATCACAACAAATTAATTAATACATAATTATAAAACACACCATCACACAGGTTACATAGTGTGATCATCCAAATTCCCCAGGACCTAAAATATCTACAAAGTTATTGTTGTTGATCTTGGTATCATAAAAAAAAAAACCAAGATGCTTGTTAATAAAGCTATTGTCCTCTCAACTCAGTTGTACATCTCCAAAATGTGGATTCTCTACAAATGTCACTCTTGACTTCTCGAAAAGAGTCCTTCAGCTTTGCAAATATCTTGGGAAGGAGACAGGTGGATGAACGTCAGCTTCTGGAAGAAGCAGCGAAGGCCGAAAGCATCGAAGGCATAATCCTCCACCTGTTGTGGCTCAGCAAGTGGCAGAGGATTTTTCAGAAAATGGGGGCTTTGATGAGGCTCAAAGTGAAGAGTCTGTTAGTGATCAGGGAGAACTGCATGCTGAGAAGGCCGTCGTTTGGGATTCTGGAGTTTGTTCCCAGGTAACAGAAAGTGAAGATTGCAGTTTCCTTGTGAAATGGCCTTCGACTATTGAGGAGTTTTCCCTAGAAGTCAGATTAGGTTTGAGAACAGAGGGAGTGAAAAATGGATAGTCTGAGAGAATCTGTGAGAAGTCCTTGAAGCCCAGGTGCATTTGGCATGATCTCATGGTTTCTTGGCCTTAAACTAAGTGGTGTTTACTCTGTGCCTTTCAGAGGATACAAAGTTGCTTGGCTCTAAAGTTCATTACTCAAGTTTCCTGTCTTTGTCTTTGTTCTTGGAAGGGGTTGCCTTGGAAAAAGTTCCTGTTTTCATGCTATATTCTGCCCTTCTTACCCCGAAGGGGACTCAGGGCGGATCACATTGCACACATATAGGCAAACATTCAATGCCATAACATAGAACAGAGGCAGAGACAGACGCAGGCACCAGGCTGGCCTCGAACTCATGACCTCTTGGTCAGAGTGATCTATTGTAGCTGGCCGCTAACCAGCCTGTGCCACAGCTTAAGCGGCTGAGGGGGAAAAGGAAGGGGCCTGAGGCTGTTAGTGTCAGGGGGATGATGGGGTGCAGAGTGGATTCCAAAATTCATCATCCCGGTCTCACCTCCTTCTCCAGACTGTATTCCCATGTGGAGAATCAGCACTAGTCAAGAAACACTCCAGCAGGCGAAGGGGTCAGTTGAAAATCAACTGTTGTTAAACTTTATTTACAAATCTATTTACAGTTGCGTTTCTCGGCTTCAGAGCATTGCATTCATAGTCCATCTTCAGCAAATGCTCAACGCCAAACACACACTAACAGAAGACACTCCCCTGCATTCCACAGACCAAGAAGGAAGTCCCGGTCAAACAAACTTGACCCCATTGGTCCTGTGATACGTCAATCAAAGCAGGTTCTTATTAACTCCATAGTTACTGAAATGCCTTGCCGAAAACTCACACAGAAGGCATTTCTAAAAGCCTAGATTGATTTTAACATTTCACACAATTCACAATACTTTGACAGTTAGCAATGGTGGGAGTTGAAGTCCAAAACACCTGGAGGACTGATACTCACACTGAGTCACACAGGTGAGAGAAAGATGGATTATTTCATCCTCCTTATATAGTAGTCATGGGAAAACTCCTACTGCTTCTACTGGTTGTTAGCAATGGTGGGAGTCGAAGTCCAAAACACCTGGAGGGCCCAAGATGGCCCATGCCTGGTGTTGGCCTATCTATCCTTACCTAAGCATACTTTACAGACAGTGCATTAAATAAGGGCTGTTTTCAACAGGACAGTTCGTTTAATTATGAAGCTGATAGAAAATGCTGGTGATTGCTTTCGTTTTTCAGCTATTGTTTGCTTTTCAATTTGACTTGCAAACTCGAGTGCTCACAATTACAGCCGAGGATAATGCCGCCTCCCAAATAGCTATAAGAATCCCTGGCAAAACCCCAAATGCATTGGGAAATTAAAATGTACTCCAGACCTGCACACAAATGATCACTGCACCAGTGGTCGTTCTGGACAAAGCTCACCTCCAGCCACACAAAGAAGAAGAAAAGGAAATATGTAACGATTCCATATGACCCTCAACCCATTTGAGGGTCTGAAATCTGCCCAAATGGAGCACTGGAGAGATGTTTTAGAACGGGAAATGTCCCGTATTGTGAAGAGGGAGAGCAACGAGGGAAGCGTTGCCAAAAAGAGGCAGCCTTTCAAGGAAGATGGGGAATGAGTCCTGGTTGAGCTCATCCAAAATTGGCATTCATCTCCTTGGAAGGGGAACGGCTCCAAATTGGCCGAGTCTGAAGGTCCTTCTGGCTGGATTTGCATTGGCATTTCATGCAGAGACAAAGGACTGCGGATGGTGCAACAGGGAAGAAGAAGGCACACTGTGTGCAGACGTGTGTTCAACACCAGGAAATATTGCCCACGACACTTGAGATTCCTTCTGGATTGAGGGGAAGCCCTTCTTTCTAGATGATCACTCCCAGAATCCAAGGAGAGTCGGGGATTCTGGGAATGACAGTCCAAAAAGGAGCTTCCACCCATCCTTTGGAATTTCAATCCTGCAGCATTTGGGGGAATGGGACAAAGCTGAGATCTTAAGTGTGTGTGCTTTCATGCATTTCTCCTACACATTTATGGTGGCCCCATGGGTTTCTTAGGGTTTCCATCATCATCATCATCATCATCATCATCATCATTTAATTACTTATTAATCGCCCTCCATCCACGATGCTCTAGGCCAGGGGTCCCCAAACTTTTTAAACAGGGGGCCAGTTCACGATCCTTCGGACCGTTGGAGGGCCGGACTATAGTTGGCCACCGAGCAATAATAATAATTAATAACAACAACAACAACAATAAAGAGGGTTTGAAGAGACCCCTTGGGCCATTTAGTCCAACCCCCTTCTGCCTTTATGCACCAAAAGCACAAGCACAGCACCCCTGACAGATGGCTACCCAGCCTCAATGTTAATAATAATAATAATAATAATAATAATAATAATAATAATAATAATAATAATAATACAGGGTTTTGGAACACAATACTCCTGACCTCACAATTGTGTTAAAAAACAAAGTATGAATTGTTGATGTTGCAATCCCAGGTGACAGAAGGATTGAGGAGAAACAACTGGAAAAGCTGACACGATATGAGGATTTAAAGATTGAATTACAAAGACTCTGGCACAAGCCAGTCAAGGTGGTCCCAGTGGTGATCGGCACACTGGGTGCAGTGCCTAAAGACCTTGGCCTGCACTTAAACACAATAGGCGCTAACAAAATTACCATCTGCCAGCTACAGAAGGCCACCTTACTGGGATCTGCACGCGTTATTCGCCGATACATCACACAGTCCTAGACACTTGGGAAGTGTCCGACATATGATCCAATACAACAACCAGCAGAGTGTCTGCTGTGGACTCATCTTGTTGTGTTTATAATAATAATAATAATAATAATAATAATAATAATAATAATAATAATAGCTTTAAGAGAAGAAGAGACCCTTGGGTCATTTAGCCCAACCCCCTTCTGGCCTTGTGCCGTGGGGGCCGGATAAATGGCTTCGATGGGCCGCATCCGGCCCCCGGGCCTTAGTTTGGGGACCCCTGCTCTAGGTGAATTACAAGATAAAATTGTAAAGGATAAAAATACATACATACAAATATTGATAAAATTAACATAGATTAAAAGTTCTAGTAAAGAGCCAGGTCATGCGTGCTAAAAGGCCCTTCTTAGGCAAGGAAGACCCAGGCCTTACCCAACTGCCATTACAATGCAGATTGAACTGCATTATATGGTCAGTGTAGACTCCTATAACCCAAGTTTGTGCAGTTAAAATGCATTATATGAGTCTACTAGACAAGGGCAAACCGGACCTCCCTCCAGGTGTTTTGGACTTCAACTCCCACAATTCCTAACAGCCCATCAGCTGGGTTGTTGTGTTCCAGAGGCATTATCTCCTGATGTTTCACCCACATCTATGGCAGGCATCCCCAGAGGTTGTGAGGTATATGCTGTTAGGAATTGTGGGAGTTGAGGCCCAAAATATCTAAAGGGAGAACCGAAGTTTGCCCATAAAGGGATTATGGGAATGCCAGTCCCCTTCTCCCATGCTCTGGAAGCCCTAGCATGTAGCATTGAGGGCAAAGATATCATGGGATAAGTTTGTGACTTATAGTTTTCCAATCACACCCTCCCTGGAACTACTGCACGCTGGAGAAACAAGTGCCACAGAGGCAAGCAAAAAATAGCAGAGTCAGTTCACAGCAATTAGCACTTTTGCTCAGCTAATCAGTCTTATCAGGAGAGTAGAACTGCAATTCCTGACCTTCTTCACACGCTGTTTAGTAAATGCACTTATTCAGTTTTCATCCAAAAATATCAGGAGGGTTTGATCTTGACATGTTGCACTGATCCACAATCAGGATTTGTACTTACAAGCGATTAGCACATGCATAGATATACTCACAACGAGATTCATCAAGCAAGAGAGAGACTGAGCATTTCCTCTCCCCTTTTATAACGGCTCTCTGACTTGTCATCAGTAAGTGACAAATGAATGATGCATCTATGTGTTGTCAAAGGCTTTCATGGCCGGGATCACAGGGTCGTTGTATGTTTTCCGGGCTGTCTGACCATGTTCCAGAAATATTCTCTCCTGACGTTTCGCCCACATCTATGGCAGGCATCCTCAGAGGTTGTGAGGCATGGAGAAACTAAGCAAGGAAGGTTTATATATATATGTGGAAAGTCCAGGGTGAGAGAAGAACTCTTGTCAGTTGGAGGCCAGTGTGAATGTTGTAGTTAATCACCTCAATTAGCATTGAATAGCTTCATCTCACAACCTCTGAGGATGGCTGCCATAGATGTAGGCGAAACGTCAGGAGAGAATACTTCTGGAACATGGCCAGCTAGCCCAGAAAACATACAACCCAATGATGCATCTGCTTGTCATAAACCTCACATGATTTTGACTCCGCCTTTTCGGTCTGTCCCTTAGGTATTTCATTATGACGCTCTCAGTCATTCCCCAGGCGTGACATGACATGTCCATTAGAACTATATTTTCACACAGACTCAATGCTGAGGCATTTCTATCTAACAAAAGGGACCGAGGGACTGATCAGGTGGGCATCCCTGTGCACCTTCAGGTCACCGTCTGAAATAAGAGTCTTCCTACAGCAATTGGGATCCCTTGGTGACCCCATTGAGCTCCAGTAAAGTCCATGTAGGACTGCCATTCCCAGATTCCCCTGGCCAGCCTAAGTCCCAAAGGCATCTTTCCTCATGCTCTGGAAGTTCTAGGTCCCAACATGTGGGAGAAAGAGAAAGTTGACATCTTGCATGTCAACTTATGGTGCACGCCTGAACCTCAGGGTGCTTTCTTCGACAAGGAAGTGCTCAGCAGTGGTTTTGCCAGTTCCTTGCTCTGAAATAAAGCTGATGGAATTCCTTGGTGGTCCTTCTAGGCTTGGAGAAGGGTCTCCCTTTTGAAGAATCCTATGGCAGTGAGGGATTCTGGGAGTGACCATCCAGAAAGACTCCATGTGTTGGAGGGTGTGGTCTACAGCATTTGGGGGAAAGGTCAGATCTGATATTTGCCTGTGCTTTCAAGTCACTTGTTGACTTGTTGTTGTTGTTGTTGTTGTTGTTATTGACACAAAGGCATAGTATGACACAGCAATCAAGATCTATATGCTGGATTTCGTATCACAAAATCACAAGACGAACACTTCCCAAGTGTTTAGGACTGTGTGATGTATTATTATTATTATTATTATTATTATTATTATTATTATTATTATTATTATTATTTGAAACACAACAAGATGAGTCCACAGCAGACACTCTGCTGGCTATTGTATTGGATCACACGTTGGACACTTCCCAAGTGTCTAGGACTTTATTATTATTATTATTATTATTATTATTATTATTATTATTAATGTATCACCTGCCTCTCCTTTTGGCTGAAAGTGGGGCACAACATGGTTGGATACATCTATAAAAGCACATATTGAAACACAGGGTTTCCTTAAACAAGGAAGACTCAGATGTAATTGTTCAAAAGGTTTGTTTTGATAATTTCCTTCTCAAGTGAAGCAAGTAAGACTTTCTGTGGGAAAGTCCTTGGAAACTGTACCACTTTCAATGATTATCCACAGTCCAGGTCTTATTCTGTGCAAGGTTCTCATATTGGCTGAATTTTGTATTGAAAACAATGTTTTCTGTACTGAATATTTTTCTGTACAGAAACCCTATTCTGTGCATGGAAAATGCTGCTTTGTGCACATAAAAGACTGCTTTTGGTGGAAATGTGAATTTTGTCCAGAATAAGCCCCCAATATAGCATTTTCTGGGTAGGAAACAATACTTGCAACCTAGAAAATGATATTTCAGAAGTTTTGTTTTTTGTGCGGAAATGCTGGTTCTTCTGTAAAACAAACAAGTGTGAATTCTTTGAAGAGTAAATGATGAACTGCCAACAATCCAGGATTTTTCTCCCAGAATTTCTCATTCAAAAACATGTTTTGAGCTTTTAAAATGTTTTTTTTAAATATTCTTCCCATCCCTAATCATCCCAGAGAATATACTTAATGGAGACACTTGCAAACCGAACGCTGATACAACTCAATGGCCAAAGAAAAGGGCAACGGAAAGGAAATTTGCAAAGGCAGAAAACACTAACAAGATGCCAGCCGGTATGGAATATGCTGAAGATGTATGGAAACATGGCAACCCACTGCGATGGCATCAACAACATGAATATGGATACACAAATGGTAAGCTATTGCAAAACTGTCGTCTGAGATTGCCAATGACACGTAACATGGAAACACACAGAGAGCTGCTAACAGCAATGCAATCCACCCCAATTCAATCGATGCCAAAAATAATTCAAAATATTATTTAGTTACAGTATTTATACCCCATCCTGCTCACCCCGAAGGGGACTCAGAGCAGCTCACAGAACACACATACGACAAACATTCAATGCCGATCACACAATGATAGAATTAACAAGGACAGACAAGGACAGACAACACAAACAGAGGCAAAGGCATTTCCCATCTTATTTCTGGCATCTTGGAAGCTATGCTCGACTCTGGCCATGGGGAGGTGCTGTCACTCCATGTTCCATGCCAAGGAGCTTCCTCCGATCAATGTCCTTAACTGCACCTTTATTACCTCCCTGCTAAAAGCGGTACCTATTTATCTACCTGCATTTCTGCTTTTGCCCTGGACAGACAACACAAACAGAGGCAAAGGCATTTCCCATCTTATTTCTGGCATCTTGGAGGCTATGCTCGACTCTGGCCATGGGGAGGTGCTGTCACTCCATGTTCCATGCCAAGGAGCTTCCTCCGATCAATGTCCTTAACTGCACCTTTATTACCTCCCTGCTAAAAGCGGTACCTATTTATCTACCTGCATTTCTGCTTTTGCCCTGGACAGACAACACAAACAGAGGCAAAGGCATTTCCCATCTTATTTCTGGCATCTTGGAGGCTATGCTCGACTCTGGCCATGGGGAGGTGCTGTCACTCCATGTTCCATGCCAAGGAGCTTCCTCTGATCAATGTCCTTAAGGACACCATTATTACCTCCCTGCTAAAAGCGGTACCTATTTATCTACCTGCATTTCTGCTTTTGCCCTGGACAGACAACACAAACAGAGGCAAAGGCCTTTCCCATCTTATTTCTGGCATCTTGGAGGTTATACTCGACTCTGGCCATGGGGAGGTGCTGTTACTCCATCTTCCATGCCGAGGAGCTTCCTCCGATCAATGTCCTTAAGGACACCATTATTACCTCCCTGCTAAAAGCGGTACCTATTTATCTACCTGCATTTCTGCTTTTGCCCTGGACAGACAACACAAACAGAGGCAAAGGCATTTCCCATCTTATTTCTGGCATCTTGGAGGCTATGCTCGACTCTGGCCATGGGGAGGTGCTGTCACTCCATGTTCCATGCCAAGGAGCTTCCTCTGATCAATGTCCTTAAGGACACCATTATTACCTCCCTGCTAAAAGCGGTACCTATTTATCTACCTGCATTTCTGCTTTTGCCCTGGACAGACAACACAAACAGAGGCAAAGGCCTTTCCCATCTTATTTCTGGCATCTTGGAGGTTATACTCGACTCTGGCCATGGGGAGGTGCTGTTACTCCATCTTCCATGCCGAGGAGCTTCCTCCGATCAATGTCCTTAAGGACACCATTATTACCTCCCTGCTAAAAGCGGTACCTATTTATCTACCTGCATTTCTGCTTTTGCCCTGGTCAGACAACACAAACAAAGGCAAAGACATTTCCCATCTTATTTCTGGCATTTTGGAGGTTTTGCTCGACTCTGGCCATGGGGAGGTGCTGTTACTCCATCTTCCATGCCGAGGAATTCCATGCTTCCATGGGATTCCATGCTTCCTTCAATCAAGGAATCCTTCAATCCTTAAGGGCACCATTATTTATTTATTTATTTATTTATTTACATCATTTCTATCTCGCCTTTCTCATCCGAAGGGACTCAAGGCGGCTTACAGATATGGCAAAAATTCTATACCAATCAAACAACAATGCAATCCAACAAAACATAAAGTGTTTGACCTTTACTATCCAATCTAAACAGATCTGGTTTAGAACATAGGGGGGGAAAAGGATTCTGGGTCTGGAATAAAACCTGGGATGGAATCGCCATCACTGTGACAGGGAAGCCACCCGTTATGAGAGAGGAGAGAAAGGGAGGCCGAGCCTTTCTGCCGACAGCTTGTTTATTTAGCCATTTGTTACAGCAAAGGCTCAAATATTTGGCGAGGCACTTTGCCAAAAGGCCCATCTCGGCCTCGTTTTGGATGCAGCCTCGCCTGCCTCCCGGAGCCGTTGTGACCCAAGAATTACGATCCAGATGGAAGGGAAATTAAAACTCTCCCTCCACGGTCCAGACCATTTGCATTTATTCCTAAATCTGCCGTCCTCCCCTGAATGCAAAGCACTGCAAAGACTAAGACCGCATCCACCGAGAAAGGAAAGGAAGGCCTCCCTCCATCGGCACTTAGAGGACACGGATTCCTAGGAAGGAGGAAACACGCCACAGAAGCAAAGGGAAAAGGGCAGCACAAAACCCACATTCTGAAAGGGCCCCTCACCCTGTTGTAGAATGAAGGGAGATAACACCAAGAGAGATCCTTCTGAGAGACCAAAAAGTCCGGTTTATTATTTCAGCTGAGACTCTGGAAGTGGAATCGGTTCCAAAAAGCAAACCAGAGCCCCGATCAAGGCGTGGACTGGCCTTTTTATACATTTTCAGACAAAGAACATGCTTTTACATACATCTCGTCATTAGTACGTCACTTCACATGCTTACATACATGGGCCTAAATATGCACAATCAGCATTTTCCTATCAAAGCACTCTTAAACTTGTAGCAAGTCACAGACACAAAGACAAATCCATCCAGAGGCCTCCTTCTGCCTTGTCAAAAGGGAGGGGGAGAAGTCACTCTCCCTCCATTCGCATACCTGGCACCATCTCGTACTGGAATGTAGAAGGGCCCCCTTCTCCCCCCTGTCCTGTCAGCTTGTGCATCCCAAAAATCTAACACAGAGAGAGTCTGGTTTTTCTACATTTCAGGGCTTCTAATGTGCATACAATATATGTCTAAAAATCCATTTTTTCCGTTCCTCATCAACCCTACAGATACATCTTGTTTCGTCACTGGGTCTCTTTTGCAAATGCACGGCTTGCTCCTTTGCCATTCATTTTGGCCCAGGCACAGAGTGCAAAATCCTATTGTTAGTCTCAATTGCCATGCATTCACTGAATTACAGGATCACAGAGTTTGAAGGGACCCCCAAAGGTCATCCAGTCCAAGCCTAATCTGCCAGGCAGGAAGACACAATAAAAGCCCTCCAAACATACGGCCATCCAGACTCTGAAGCAGACTCCACCAGAGTCAATGGTCAACGGGAGCAGCATAAATTCCACTGTCGAACAGATCTTACTCTTAACAAGTTCTTCCAAATGTTTGGTTGGAATTTTTTTCCTGCAATTTGGATCCACTGTTTAATAATAATAATAATAATTTGATTGAAGTCAAAAATCAGAAACTCCTCAAAGCACAGCAGACAAAAAAAAAGTACAAAAAAACCGCACTACAAACTAGAGCTGACAGCTGGCACAACAAAACATTGCATGGAAAGTTCCTTGACAAAATTGAAGGAAAGGCTGATAAGGAGAAGACCTGGCTCTGGCTCACAAATGGGACCCTTAAGAAGGAGACAGAAGGCCTGATCCTTGCAGCCCAGGAGCAAGACATCAGGACAAAGGCCATTAATAATAATAATAATAATAATAATAATAATAATAATAATAATAATAATAATAATAATAGAAGACCTGGCTCTGGCTCACGAATGGGACCCTGAAGAAGGAGACAGAAGGCCTGATCCTTGCAGCCCAGGAGCAAGACATCAGGACAAAGGCAATTAATAATAATAATAATAATAATAATAATAATAATAATAATAATAATAGAAGACCTGGCTCTGGCTCACGAATGGGACCCCGAAGAAGGAGACAGAAGGCCTGATCCTTGCAGCCCAGGAGCAAGACATCAGGACAAAGGCCATTAATAATAATAATAATAATAATAATAATAATAATAATAATAATAATAGAAGACCTGGCTCTGGCTCACGAATGGGACCCTGAAGAAGGAGACAGAAGGCCTGATCCTTGCAGCCCAGGAGCAAGACATCAGGACAAAGGCAATTAATAATAATAATAATAATAATAATAATAATAATAATAATAATAATAATAGAAGACCTGGCTCTGGCTCACGAATGGGACCCCGAAGAAGGAGACAGAAGGCCTGATCCTTGCAGCCCAGGAGCAAGACATCAGGACAAAGGCAATTAATAATAATAATAATAATAATAATAATAATAATAATAATAATAATAGAAGACCTGGCTCTGGCTCACGAATGGGACCCTGAAGAAGGAGGCAGAAGGCCTGATCCTTGCAGCCCAGGAGCAAGACATCAGGACAAAGGCCATTAATAATAATAATAATAATAATAATAATAATAATAATAATAATAGAAGACCTGGCTCTGGCTCACGAATGGGACCCTGAAGAAGGAGACAGAAGGCCTGATCCTTGCAGCCCAGGAGCAAGACATCAGGACAAAGGCCATTAATAATAATAATAATAATAATAATAATAATAATAATAATAATAATAATAATAGAAGACCTGGCTCTGGCTCACGAATGGGACCCTGAAGAAGGAGACGGAAGGCCTGATCCTTGCAGCCCAGGAGCAAGACATCAGGACAAAGGCAATTCAGGCCAAGATCGAAAAATCAGATGATGACCCAAAATGTGCAAGGAAACCGACGAAACCATTGATCATATCCTCAGCTGCTGTAAGAAAATCGCACAGACAGACTACAAACAGAGGCACAACTATGTGGCTCAAATGATTCATTGGAACTTATGCCTCAAGTACCACCTCCCAGCAGCAAAGAACTGGTGGGATCACAAACCTGCAAAAGTATTGGGAAATGAGCACGCAAAGATACTGTGAGACTTCCGAATCCAGACTGACAAAGTTCTGGAACACAACACACCAGACATCACAGTTGTGGAAAAGAACAAGGTTTGGATCATTGATGTCGCCATCCCAGGTGACAGTCGCATTGACGAAAAACAACAGGAAAAACTCAGCCGCTATCAGGACCTCAAGATTGAACTGCAAAGACTCTGGCAGAAACCAGTGCAGGTGGTCCCGGTGGTGATGGGCACACTGGGTGCCGTGCCAAAAGATCTCAGCCGGCATTTGGAAACAATAGACATTGACAAAATCACGATCTGCCAACTGCAAAAGGCCACCCTACTGGGATCTGCAGCATCATCCGAAAATACATCACACAATCCTAGACACTTGGGAAGTGTTTGACTTGTGATTTTGTGATACGAAATCCAGCATATCGATCTTGTTTGCTGTGTCATAATAATAATAATAATAATAATAATAATAATAATAATAATAATAATAATAATAATAATATTTTTATATTCCGCCTCCATCTCCCCGAAGGGACTCCGGGCGGCTAACATGGGGCCAAGCCCAGGTAATCACAATAACAAGTGGGTGCTCTTTTCCTGCAATCTGGATCCATGTCTCCATTGTGTCTCCGGAGCAGCAGGAAATAAGCTTGTTCCTTTTTCAATGGGATGTCCTTTCTGATGTTTAAACACAGCTTTCATGTCCTTCTCTCATCCTTGTTTTCTCCAAGCTAAACAATCCCAGCTCCTGAAGCTGCTCTTCAGAGGGATTCATAGTTTCCAGACCCTCCAGACATCTGACCATTTTGGTGGCCCTTTTCTGGACACATTCCATCTTGTCCAGATCTATATCTTGCATAGATATAGACCCCAAAAATGGACCCTAGGGCTATTATTCCAGGTCAGGCCTGGTCAAAGCAGAAAAGACTGGGACTATGACTTCCCTCGATCTGGATACTATTTTCTCCTGATGCAGCCTGGGATTGCATTGGCCTTTTTAGCTGCAGCATCACACTGTTGACTCAAGTTCAGTTTGTCCTCTGCTGGGTCACCTGAGTCGGTTTCACGTTTATAGTTTTCAAGCCAAGTGTCACCTCTTCTATATCTATGCATTTCGTTTTTATTGCCAAAATGTATGACTGTATATTTTCCCCTGTTGAAATCCCTTTTGCCAGTTTGGGCCCAGCTCTCTGATCTCTGTTTGATTCTGATCCAAAAAGTGTACCCTCCCAGATGTTTCAAGTCCCATTATGCCAAGTGTTGAAGTACCAAACGTGGCACACAGAGCACCCATGTCCCACTCTGCACCCTGGTGAGGTTTGGGACAGGACAGACCATGGACGATAGGACTTGCAGTACCTTCGCTCACTTTCTCAGAGCACTGCGATTCCCACCAATGACAAATCAGTACCAAACTTGCCATACAGAACATCCATGACCCACTCTACATCCTGGTGCGGTTTGGGACAGGACAGACCAAGGATGATGGGACTTGTAGTACCTTCACTCACTTCCTCAGAGCACTGCGACTCCCACCAATGACAAATCAGTACCAAACTTGCCACACAGAACACCCATGTCCCACTCTACATCCTGGTGCGGTTTGGAGAAGGATGAACCATGGACGATGGGACTTGCAGTACCTTCACTCACTTCCTTAGAGCACTGCGACTCCCACAATGACAAATCAGTACCAAACCTGCCATACAGAACACCCATGTCCCACTCTACATCCTGGTGCAGTTTGGGACAGGGCAGACCATGGACGATGGGACTTGCAGTACCTTCACTCACTTCCTCAGAGCACTGCGACTCCCACCAATGACAAATCAGTACCAAACTTGCCATACAGAGCACCCATGACCCACTCTACATCCTGGTGCGGTTTGGAACAGGACAGACCAAGGATGATGGGACTTGTAGTACCTTCACTCACTTCCTCAGAGCACTGCGACTCCCACCAATGACAAATCAGTACCAAACTTGCCATACAGAACATCCATGACCCACTCTACATCCTGGTGCAGTTTGGGACAGGACAGACCAAGGATGATGGGACTTGTAGTACCTTCACTCACGTCCTCAGAGCACTGCGACTCCCACCAATGACAAATCAGTACCAAACTTGCCATACAGAACACCCATGTCCCACTCTACACCCTGGTGCGGTTTGGAGAAGGATGAACCATGGACGATGGGACTTGCAGTACCTTCACTCACTTCCTCAGGCCACTGAGACTCCCACCAATGACAAATCAGTACCAAACTTGCCATACAGAACACCCATGTCCCACTCTACACCCTGGTGCGGTTTGGAGAAGGATGAACCATGGACGATGGGACTTGCAGTACCTTCACTCACTTCCTCAGGCCACTGCGACTCCCACCAATGACAAATCAGTACCAAACTTGCCATACAGAACACCCATGTCCCACTCTACACCCTGGTGTGGTTTGGAGAAGGATGAAACATGGACGATGGGACTTGCAGTACCTTCACTCACTTCCTCAGGCCACCGAGACTCCCACCAATGACAAATCAGTACCAAACTTGCCATACAGAACACCCATGACACACTCTACATCCTGGTGCGGTTTGGGACAGGACAGACCAAGGATGATGGGACTTGTAGTACCTTCACTCACTTCCTCAGAGCACTGCGACTCCCACCAATGACAAATCAGTACCAAACTTGCCACACAGAACACCCATGTCCCACTCTACATCCTGGTGCGGTTTGGGACAGGACAGACCATGGACGATGGGACTTGCAGTACCTTCACTCACTTTCTCAGAGCACTGCGATTCCCACCAATGACAAATCAGTACCAAACTTGCCACACAGAACACCCATGTCCCACTCTACATCCTGGTGCGGTTTGGAGAAGGATGAACCATGGACGATGGGACTTGCAGTACCTTCACTCACTTCCTTAGAGCACTGCGACTCCCACAATGACAAATCAGTACCAAACCTGCCATACAGAACACCCATGTCCCACTCTACATCCTGGTGCAGTTTGGGACAGGGCAGACCATGGACGATGGGACTTGCAGTACCTTCACTCACTTCCTCAGAGCACTGCGACTCCCACCAATGACAAATCAGTACCAAACTTGCCATACAGAGCACCCATGACCCACTCTACATCCTGGTGCGGTTTGGAACAGGACAGACCAAGGATGATGGGACTTGTAGTACCTTCACTCACTTCCTCAGAGCACTGCGACTCCCACCAATGACAAATCAGTACCAAACTTGCCATACAGAACATCCATGACCCACTCTACATCCTGGTGCAGTTTGGGACAGGACAGACCAAGGATGATGGGACTTGTAGTACCTTCACTCACGTCCTCAGAGCACTGCGACTCCCACCAATGACAAATCAGTACCAAACTTGCCATACAGAACACCCATGACCCACTCTACACCCTGGTGCGGTTTGGAGAAGGATGAACCATGGACGATGGGACTTGCAGTACCTTCACTCACTTCCTCAGGCCACTGAGACTCCCACCAATGACAAATCAGTACCAAACTTGCCATACAGAACACCCATGTCCCACTCTACACCCTGGTGCGGTTTGGAGAAGGATGAACCATGGACGATGGGACTTGCAGTACCTTCACTCACTTCCTCAGGCCACCGAGACTCCCACCAATGACAAATCAGTACCAAACTTGCCATACAGAACACCCATGTCCCACTCTACACCCTGGTGTGGTTTGGAGAAGGATGAACCATGGACGATGGGACTTGCAGTACCTTCACTCACTTCCTCAGGCCACCGAGACTCCCACCAATGACAAATCAGTACCAAACTTGCCATACAAAACACCCATGACCCACTCTATATCCTGGTGCGGTTTGGAGAAGGATGAACCATGGACGATGGGACTTGCAGTACCTTCACTCACTTCCTCAGGCCACTGAGACTCCCACCAATGACAAATCAGTACCAAACTTGCCATACAGAACACCCATGTCCCACTCTACACCCTGGTGTGGTTTGGAGAAGGATGAACCATGGACGATGGGACTTGCAGTACCTTCACTCACTTCCTCAGGCCACCGAGACTCCCACCAATGACAAATCAGTACCAAACTTGCCATACAAAACACCCATGACCCACTCTATATCCTGGTGCGGTTTGGAGAAGGATGAACCATGGACGATGGGACTTGCAGTACCTTCACTCACTTCCTCAGGCCACTGCGACTCCCACCAATGACAAATCAGTACCAAACTTGCCATACAGAACACCCATGTCCCACTCTACACCCTGGTGTGGTTTGGAGAAGGATGAACCATGGACGATGGGACTTGCAGTACCTTCACTCACTTCCTCAGGCCACCGAGACTCCCACCAATGACAAATCAGTACCAAACTTGCCATACAAAACACCCATGACCCACTCTATATCCTGGTGCGGTTTGGAGAAGGATGAACCATGGACGATGGGACTTGCAGTACCTTCACTCACTTCCTCAGGCCACTGAGACTCCCACCAATGACAAATCAGTACCAAACTTGCCATACAGAACACCCATGTCCCACTCTACACCCTGGTGCGGTTTGGAGAAGGATGAACCATGAACGATGGGACTTGCAGTACCTTCACTCACTTCCTCAGAGCACTGTGACTCCCACCAATGACAAATCAGTACCAAACTTGCCATACAAAACACCCATGACCCACTCTACACCCTGGTGTGGTTTGGAGAAGGATGAACCATGAACGATGGGACTTGCAGTACCTTCACTCACTTCCTCAGAGCACTGCGACTCCCACCAATGACAAATCAGTACCAAATCTGCCATACAGAACACCCATGTCCCACTCTACATCCTGGTGCTGTTTGGGACAGGACAGACCAAGGATGATGGGACTTGCAGTACCTTCACTCACTTTCTCAGAGCACTGCGACTCCCACCAATGACAAATCAGTACCAAACTTGCCACACAGAACACGCATGTCCCACTCTACATCCTGGTGCTGTTTGGGACAGGACAGACCAAGGATGATGGGACTTGCAGTACCTTCACTCACTTCCTCAGGCCACTGAGACTCCCACCAATGACAAATCAGTACCAAACTTGCCATACAGAATACCCATGTCCCACTCTACATCCTGGTGCGGTTTGGGACAGGACAGACCAAGGATGATGGGACTTGCAGTACCTTCACTCACTTCCTCAGGCCACTGAGACTCCCACCAATGACAAATCAGTACCAAACTTGCCATAAAGAACACCCATGACCCACTCTACATCCTGATGCGGTTTGGGACAGGACAGACCAAGGATGATGGGACTTGCAGTACCTTCACTCATTTCCTGAGACCAGTGCAAATGACACAAATGACAAACTGGACCAAACTTGGCACATAGAGCCTGTATGACCCACTCTACACCCTGTTGTCTATAACTGCGAGTACTGCAAAATGCACACTCTGCATCTCATGTGCAAGAGCTATGGTGACGCAATGGGTTAAACCCTTCTGTCGGCTGGACTGCTGACCTGAAAGTTGGGTTGCTGATCTGAAAGTTGCCGGTTCGAATCCATGAGATGGGGTGAGCTCCCGTCTGTCAGCTCTAGCTTGAGTGGACATGAGAGAAGCTTCCCAGCAGGATGTTAACACATCCAGGCATCCTGTGGGCAACGTCTCTGTAGACGGCCAATTCTTTCACACCAGAAGTGACTTGCAGTATGTTCTCAAGTCACTTCTGACACAATAAAAAAAATCCCTTGTGCAGAAACGATGCCAATCCAGAACGCAGAATTGTGGGCCTGCTTCTAACCAACAACCTTGAATCTGCAGAGATGAAAGGGTCTCCGTTTCGCTGTGGAAACAAAAGCGCTGAAGCAGAACCCGGAGAGAGAGGGAAGCCTTCTGCTAAGACAGGCCCATTGGGGATGGCTTAATTCCAATGCAAAGTGATGGAACAGAAGGAAGGTGGGATGGAAACAATCCTAAGGGGACACGGGCCGATTTTGTACATGCTGAATAGACACACCCAGCTTTCATCTTTGCATAATAAGCCTTCCCTGCCTCCATTGTCCGTAATGGTTAAAATACGGCAAAACGGAGAACTAATGTATGCGTTGTGAGCCACGAGCTGCACATTGTGAAGATGTTTCTCCCTCTGTCACAGACACTTTCCTTTCTTGGAAGAAAGACGGGATTTTTTTAATATTGCAGATGGCACTCCCTTTGCTTCCCCGTCTACTTCCACTAAATAATTTAATTACACTTTGCCTACTCAAACGGAGAGCAGCAACAAAGGGATGCAACATCGGTGGAAAAGGGAGCAACCAGATGGGCTTTTAGCGAGAAGAAGGGCAAGATCAGAGGCCTGCCATTCGTGCTTCCAGCTTATTTTCATTTGGAAAGGCAGCAGAGGGACTGGCTGCCTCTTCAACCTGAGCAGCCCATGTTGGTGTATTTTGGGTGTAAGGGTGAAATGATGAATCAAGTGTGTTTACTGTTGAAGGTTTGCAACTGTGTGTACCGGACATGTTTTCCAACAACTTAAGTGTTAACAGCAGGCAAGTTTTGACTGATAGCCTGCAAGAGCCAATAGGTTGTGACTTCCGATCTGAGAGGGTGTTTGTCTTTCTGCTGTGGAATGTGCTGTTATCAGCCGTGTGTGAGCACTGATTGACAAGGAGAGAGCATGTCCCTATGAGTGATGGACTTTGCAACTTGTAAATAACTTTTGTATATATAGAATAAAGTCTAAGAACCGCTGTGTTCAGCTGATTAACAACTGTGGTGTCATTTGTCGGTGCTGCTTATCCAGACGGGCAAGCAGTCTGACTGAGGATGTATTGGTGAGAGGCCTGGATCATCAATAAATCAGGGTGGTGTGGAGCTGATGATTTTTTAACCACACCCTGACAGCCCATTTGTAAGGGCAGCGGAGGAAAGGCAAGATCCTCCATGGCCAAACCATGTCTGCACATGTGCCTATTGACTCATGGCAGCCCCATTGATGTCATAGAGTTCACTTAGAGGAGGAATATTCAGATCTGTTTCTAGAGAATCACCACCTAGTTCTCTTTGTCTCAAGATAGTTGTCAAAACTATGCTCTCAATTCAAATTACAATTCCCAAAAATATGTCCACTCTCCTTTTTCCAACCTCCAAATGGCACCCCCCCCCCCAGAACTCTAACTCTCCAACTGTCACTTTGGCTCCAAGATGTAACTGTCACTTTGGCTCCGCCCACATTCTGTTACTGGGTAAACACATCATTTACATCCACCAATCAGACTACCCTCCCTGAATTGGCTGCCGGATTGCCCCTCCGCTCTGGCTTCAGCCATGCCTTTGGAACCAAGACTTATAGGGCTGCCCTTATACACCAGCCCTACAAGGTAGGCTAATACATTACAGTTGCCATCACCTGGAAGATGGCTGTGCCATAAAATTTGGCCTGGGCCAGAAATTGCAAAGGAGGAGATTCCAATTAAACGTTAGGAATAACTTCTTCCTTTTGTCGGTGACCCAAATGCGAAGAGGTCCGGAAGCCAAGCCTTAGGGAGCTGAGTATATTTAGCTCGGAGCAGAGAAGATGGAGAGGCGACATGACACACAGCTTTTGCTGAAGATGGAGCAGGCTTTGCTTCTCCAAAGCCCAGCTTGCAGAATTTAGCAAGACTACAACTCCCAAAAGGCCAAAGTCAGCACAGCCATCAGCAATATCATCAGCTCCATCAGTCAGTCGCTGTCCAAACAAATAGTATATGAAATGTCCAAGTGCTGGACTTGTCAGGGGGGCTTTGAATCGCCCTCTTTTAAATATTCTGCTTCTTTTATTATGTACTAGCTTGGAGACCCGGCGGTGCCCGGGTCATTTGAAATAGGCATTATTTGTATTTGAATGTTTAGAGTGGGTGAACTACAATTCCCAGAATCGTGGGTCAATGCTCCCCAAAGCCTGACAGTATTCAGAGTTGGCCATTTTGGGTCTGTGTCCCAAGTGTGGTCCAGATCTGTTGTTGGCTGGTCATCGCCCGGCTGCAGCGCTCTCTGGATGGGGGTGAACTACTACAACTCCCAGATTCCCAGGGCAATTGTCCCGAAATATCTGTCAGTATCCACAGCAGGCAATGTTCAGTCTGTGTGCCTAGTTTGGTCCAGATCTGTCATTGGCTGGGTTCAGTGGTCTTTGGATGCAGGTGAACTGCAACTCCCAAAAGCAAGGCCCATTCCCACAAACCCCTGCAGTATGTTCAGTTGGTCATGAGGCTTCTCTGTGCAAATGTTGGTCCCGGTCCATTGTCAGTGGGGGTCAGTGTTTCTCTGGATGCAGGTGAACTAGAACTCCCTTTTCCCCAAACTTGTCCAATATGTTGTATTGGTTATGGGGCTCATCATCACCACCATCATTGGTGGGGTTCGATTGCAGGTGAACTATAAATCCCAGTACCTACTACTCCCAAATGTCCAGTCCAATTCCCCTCCAAACCCACCAGTATTCAAATCTGGGCATATCGGGGTTGCATGGGAAGTTTGGCCCAGAGCCATCATTGTTTGGGTTCATAGTGTTCTAGGTGTAGGTGAACTACAGCTCCTATAAATTCCCCAGTAGGAGTCACAGTGCTCTGACTTGATGCAGGTGAACTACAACTTCAAGCCCCCAAACTCTTCCAGTAAGTTAAGTTGCTGCTCAGTTCTGCTCTGTTTGTTCTGCAGACAGATTTGAAAGGCAAGGGCAGTAGGCGGAGTCATGCAAATTTCCCAGCAATGGAGAACCCTGGGGTGCCTGCCTGTGGTGGAAAAAGCAAAATCTAGGATGAAATGGTCCCCAAATGAAAGCATTCCTTGGGAGGTGGGCCGTAGTGTTTGGGAAGGACATTGGCAGGGGTTGGGCTGCATGTTCATGGTGCTCGCTGTAACTGAAATGTCAGTGGAAAAGAGTGACTTGTTGGCTCCTCAGCACTGGGAACTGTAGCCTGTTTGTGGAGGCTGGAGGCCGTCTGTGTGAGCGGACACCCGTGCCACATACACACATATGGGTTTTCAATTTTATTATGGACTAGCTTGAGGTCCTGGTGGTGCCCGGGTGTTTTGAGAAACCTGTGTGCCAAGTTTGGTCCAGATCCGAAGTCGGCTGGGTTCAGTGCTATCTGTATAATGGTGAACTACAACTCCCAGAGCCAAAGGACAATCACCCTGAAACCCTGCCTGTATGCACAGTTGTGCATGATGAGGTAGTGTTCCAAGTTTGGTCCAGATCCGAAGTCGGCTGAGTTCAGTGCTGTCTGCATAAGGGTGAACTACAACTCCCAGAGTAAGAAGTGAGTGAAGCTACTTGGTTCATTCTCCCCCAATCTGCCCCAGGACAGGAAGGAGTTCATGATGGTTCTGTGTACCAAGTTTGGTCAAGTTCCATCACTGGCGGGCTTTGGAGTGGCTTGTGGGAATTGTAGTGATTGAAAGTATTACAAATCCCATCACCCATGGTCCATCGTCCCGCAAATGGCACCGGGATGTAAAGTGCATCATGGGGGTTAAGCGTGTCAAGTTTGGGCCAGGTCCGTCATTCCTGGTGGACACAGTGGCCTGTGATAGTGTTGGCCAATCAGAAAGCTGGCACATATTCCGCCGCATACATACATACATACACTGCCGCATACAAACACTGACTTTTATTATAAATATATATAGATATAGATATATGTGAGGACTCATGGGCCTTGTAGTCCTGTTCCTAGTACTATTGTGGCAGACGAAGAGGAAAACATGGGGTTTTCGCCGGTTCAGCAAGAGCCGGAGTCCCTTAACCTGCAGGATGTTGATGTTTGCCCTCAAGAATTCAGCCAAACAGGCCTTGGGCAGAACTCCCCTCCGTTTCCCAGGAAGGAATCTTATTCTAGAGAAAGGGGAGTCAGAGAAGCCCAACGGAGGAGTTTACGGATCGCTGCCGAACATCAAGCTGATTAGGTCTGCTTCCCTTGGGAAATTCTAAGGAGTCACACATCTGGACAGAGTTGGGTTTCGCTTCTCGTTCTCTAGGGAAAGAGTTCTGTTGGCGGGAAAACGAGACCCAATATAGGTGTTTGGCGCGAGGGATTCTTTGCGGAGTCAATTGATCAGCTTGAGGAGAGAGATCGTGTGTGGACTTCGTAATCCCAGTTCCTTGCTTCCCGGATCAAGCTTCAAGCCTTGCCCTGTCTCACGGTTTTACCACGGACTCTATTCATGCTTCATGTTCGTCTTGTCTCCAGTCACGAATCTAGCCAAGAATCAAGTCTATTTCCAGCCTTGTTGTCAAGCTTCATTGGACTCTAAGACTCTGTTATTTCCCCACACTATTGCTTGGCAAAGTGTGTGTTTCGGTCAAGTGGATTAAAACTTTGAACTCTAATATCTTATATTGGACAATACATTTCTGGACTATATTTGACCTCATCTGAAAGGTCTGCTTCTGAACTATATTCTTCACTTGTTTTTATTGATTTTATATATTTCTTTAATAAAGATATTAGATAGAGACTGGCCTCTGTGTAAGGTTATTGGTGCTCTGCAGCCAGGGTCCTGACAATATAGATATAGATTTCATTCACAGGCCACTTTGTTCCCTGCCTTAAAACCTGAATATGCAGCTCTAATACCTCACAACCTCTGAGAATGCCTGCCATAGATGTGGGTGAAACATCAGGAGAGAATACTTCTGGAACATGGCCATACTGCCTGGAAAACACACAACCCTGCAATCCTGGCCATGAAAGCCTTCAACAGCATATCATTCTAGGATTCCTGCCTTCCAGGTGAGGCTGTGGACTTGGCAATGCGCAGAAGTGGGTCAGGCTCCGTCCCCGCCACAATCCGAACGCGGGCCAGTCCGTGCTCGCCTGCGTGCCTGCGCCTTCACGGCAGCCCTAATCAGCAATCACGGGGAGCCCAGTGAAGCATGGAGGCATTACTAGCAAAGCAATTGCCCTCCTTAATAAATCAGCCAGAATCAATTATTTATCTTAAATGAGTCCCCAATGAACAACCTCCCCCTGACCTTCTGGGCCACGGCTCCGAAGCAGGAATTAGTCAAATAGGCGCCTTTGGGGACACGTTTTGGTCCGGTGAAATCCCACCTTGAGCTTCGCCACTCCATTAACGAAGGTTCGTTCCGACTCGTGGCAAAACCCTCCATCCTTCCCAACACAAGGCACCCCCATAACTCAGGTAGAAAGTATTGCAAATTAGGACTGGCACGATGTAGTCTTGCAAGGCATTTGGCACGCCTCAGTGAGGAGGGTGCTGTTTATGGGGCCACAATCCCCCGTAACGCCATCAGACCCTCTCTGTCTCCCTTCCCCCCCCCCCATGGCACCCACCTTCTGCTTTGACCCATCCATTTCACTTTGTCGTTCCATACAGATTTGTTCTAGATTATCATCAATTTATATGCTAATTCAAAGTGGCGCCACTGAATACAAAAACGCGACCATGGCCCTTCTAATGCGTCCATTTATCTGTCATTGAAACCTCATCTCCAGTCACTAGGAGATGAAAGCTAATACGATAGACTCTCAGTTAACCAGCACCCAGCGGTTTTTGGCTGATTCCGAATCAACATCATTTCTGGTTGCTTGAGAGTTACCATTCATATAGGCCTAACTAGTAGTATACCCCATGCTGCACCATTCCATGATATTACCCTATTCTATACCACACCACGATCACTGTATTGATGATATTAATCTCGAAATACAGCCATTAAAAGCAAATTAAGACAAGCTTAATGCAACACAGTTTCACTGCATTATAAAAAAACCGATTTGCTGTATTATAAAAATTGATTTTATTTTAATAATCGAAGCCATGCATAAATGCCAAAATAGATATGGTCCTACTTTAATAGGCACCCGCTCGAAGCACGAGAGGAGAAGCAGCCAGTTTGTGAAATCGTATTTCCCTTATTAAGGTAAGCAATTAAACCAAGACCACACACACCACAGCACAATGTAAGCCACGTCCCCGGACTTTGCAAGGATATGTGAAACCAGAAAATAGTGAATTCTATTGGAAGAAGGACCTCTGATCCAAGAACAACACAGAGTCATATTTTGTCAGATGTGAGCCCTGCATTAGACTGATTCCCTCTGTAACAATGTTCGCCTCAAATTTGGGACTTCAACACCCAGAATCCTCACCATTGGCCATACTAGTACATTAATACTCTGGAACTTGATCTCTAAAACAATCTGGAAGGCCCAAAGTGGCCACCCAACTTCCACTTTACTATGAACCTAACTGAAAAGCCATTTGTTTTAATGTGCAATTTCAAATAAAGGACTTCCAGCCCAAGAATACCACCACATTGCCTTGGCATGCTAAGAAGGAACACATCAATGATAAACGAAGCTATGGATAGTGATCCCACAGAGGAAAAGAATTCCCTCTGTAACAATGGTTCCCCGATGTTTTGGACTCAGAAACCCTCGGCGCTAGCCGTACTATATGGGGCCTCTATGTCTGGAGAACCAAAAGCAGACTGCCATCTCCTAGGTTGCTGTGAGTTTTCAGGCTGTATGTTCTGTTTTGTCTTTCAAGAACAGCCTTAAAACACTGTGGTAAGTTAATAAAAACTGATTTACTTCAGAAAAACAAAGTACAGCACACTCAGTGGAATAATGCAAAAGAAAGCAAGGAAGTCTTAGGCAAACACAGTTCTTAGTCTCGGATAAATTCCCAAATCAAATAGCAGTCTTACTTCAGACAAAGAAATAGCAATAAATCCTTAGGAGCAGTTTCCCAGATGCAGACTTGAAGCAGGCACAAGGGGAGCAAAGAGTCAGTTTGTTACCAGCAAGAGCTGGCTGCACCTGCTTCTGCTTTATAGCCCTGAGTCCCCTCACAGCTGCTAGGGCAGTTCCCAATTACTCCGTTGCATTTCTGGCAGATATTCTAGGTGAACGACATCTCTGCTCTGTTTCCTTTCGCCTCTCCTGAAATGTGGGTACTTGCAAAATCTCCTCCTCAGATTCCAACTGCCCCTCAGATTCATGAATACGTTCCTGCTCCCCTTCCTCTTCGGAAGAAGAGGAATCCCTAACACTGTATGGCCATTTCACAGCAGCAGTCTGTCCTGACATTTCGACTGCATCTGTGGCTAATGGCATCCTCTGAGGTTCTGTTGGCAGTGAGACAAGTGCCTAGTTAAAACAAGTGTGAATGTTGCAATTAACAAGCTTGAATACCATTGAGTAGTCATGAAGCTGCAAAGTCAATCAATGACGATATTTTCATAGAGGTAGCCTGGCCTCTGTTGCCTGGAGGCATCCTCTGTTTGGGAGGTGTTAACGAGCCCTTGATTGCTTATTGTCTGGACTTCTCCTGTCTCAGAGTGGTGTTCATTATTTAATGTCTAACTATCTGATTGGTAAATAAAGACCACCAATCAGAAACAGGAGAACTCCAGACAGCTAACAATCAAGAGTCACTGAACACCTCCAGCAACTTTGAATCCATTCTGGTTAGCCCACCAACCTTGACCTGATATATAGTGCACAGTCTCATCTTTCCTGATTATGGACCATGTTTAACCTATGGGATTATGGACCCTCGCCCCCGATTGGAACCTGTTGTGATTATCATTGGTTGCTATTATTAGTGTAACATTTTATTTTGTGTAATAATCTGTTTTTATATTGTTATATATTGTATGTATTATGCATTGTATGCTGTGTATTACTGTTGTAAACCGCCCTGAGTCCCTTCTGGGAGATAGGGCAGTATATAAATAAAGTTTTATTATTATATTATATTATATTATATTATATTATATTATATTATATTATAATAACACCTTCCAAACAGAAGATGCCTCCAGGCAACAGAGGACAGGCTACCTCTATGCAGATATTCTCACTGATTGACTTTTCAAACTTCATGACCACTCAAATTCGAATTCAAGCTTGCCAATTACATCATTTACACTTGCTTTAAACAGACAAGTGTTCTTTCTCCCAACCTAGACCTTCTGCAGATATATCTACACTCCACTTGCCTTGCTGTCAACAGAACCTCTGAAGATGCCATTAGCCACAGATGCAAGTGAAACGTTAGAGGAGAGAATGCTGCTGAACATGGCCATACAGCCTGAAAAACTCACAGCAACTCAGGGATTTCGGCCATGAAAATCTTCGGCAAAAATCTCCTATTTTACAGATCCAAGTGAGAAGTAATTTGTCTGACTCTGTCCGAGTCAAGAACATATTATGAGTGGCTATCTTTCCAGCAATTTCCAACCATTTGGCTACTAAATATTCCAGAGTATGGCACCCTCCAAGGCTGAGCCTTCTAGGTTTTCATGTCCAGAACATCTGGAGGATCTATGGTTGAGAACCGACTCCTCAGCTGTGGACCGGAGAGGTGCTTCCGCCTTATCCAGAGACTCTTGGCCACCCATTTCATCTCAAAGATGCCACAAAACCAGGGAACTTACTGAGCTGTAGAGATAGCCCTCGGCATTCATGGCCACATAGAGGCCGGCCTTCACGCCTTGGATGGCCACCACGCGGAGCCCCACCGGGATCAGATTGAAGAGGGCTGCGGGAGAGGAAAGAAAAGGGGACAACCGTGAATCAACAACACAGAAGCGAAGCACCAAGTCAAGGCACACGGCACCCCTTTTGCAAACTGGAGCTGAATAATAGGGATGAAGCATCCCGGAGAACACACAACAACCCTGTGATTCCACCCATGAAAGCCTTCGACAACACTTTAAAAGAATGTAGGCAATGAATCCACTACAGATCTTGGGGTCTGCGTAGACAACAAGGTAAACATGAGCCAACAATGTCACGCGGCAGCTAAAAAAGCCAATGGGATTTTGGCCTGGATCAAGAGGAGTCTAGTGCCTACATCCAGGGATGGAAGCCATGCTCCTCATCTATTCTATTCTGCCTTGGGCAGACCACGTTACCTGGAATCACACTGCGTCCAATTCTGGGCACCACAGTTGAAGGGAGATGTTGACAAGCTGGAAAGCGTCCAGAGGAGGGTGACTAAAATGATCAAGGGTCTGGAGAACAAGCCCTATGAGGAGCGGCTTAAAGAGCTGGGCATGTTTAGCCTGCAGAAGAGAAGGCTGAGAGGAGACATGAGAGCCATGGACAAATATGTGAGGGGAAGTCCTAGGGAGGAGGGAGGGAGCTTGTTTTCTGCTGCCCTGCAGACTAGGACGCAAGGGAACAATGGCTTCAAACTTCCACCTGAACATTAGGAAGAACTTCCTGTGAGAAGGGCTGTTCGGCAGTGGAACTCTCTCCCCCGGACTGTGGTGGAGGCTCCTTCTTTGGAGGCTTTTAAGCAGAGGCTGGATGGCCATCTCTCGGGGGTGCTTTGAATGCGATTTCCTGCTTCTTGGCAGGGGGTTGGACTGGATGGCCCATGAGGTCTCTTCCAACTCTACTATTCTATGATTCTATGATTCTATGAGGAGCGGCTGAAAGAGCTGGGCATGTTTAGTCTGTAGAAGGGAAGGCGGAGAGAGGAGAGACAGGATGAGGGCCATGGATCAAGATGTGAGGGGAACTTTAATAAGAAATATATCCCGTATAGTGAATTAATTTAAGATGTTTGTGAGTAAAAAAGATATGGTGACTTTCAAAGAAGACTTTGCTTTGTTTTGTTTTTTAATCTCTGAGTGGATGTTTTAAACTAAAAAGTTTCAAGGGAGTATATATCTTTTGGGCCATTACAACTGGAATTTCAACTTCAAAGAAACAACCGTCCTCCGCTAACCAAATATATATATATATATATATTTGTAGTGGCGTGTGTGTCTTTGCCCTTGGCACTTCAAAGACATGGTTCTTGGGTTTAACAACCGAGTTACCTGTGTGCCATGACATGAACGCTTGTGAATATCACTTGTTCAAAGGGCTGACTTCTAACAAGGTCATGCTTTTCTTGGCTAGTGGTTTTCAAAAGGGGGTCTCCACATGCTCATGCCTTGCCAATGCTGCCCTCCAGGTGTTTTGGACTGCAACTCCCAGCATTCCTCACAGCCTCAGGCCCTTTCCTTGCCCCCCTCAGCCGCTTAAGGGGCCTGAGGCTGTGAGGAATGTTGGGAGTTGCAGTCCAAAACACCTAGAGAGAGGGCTAAAGTTTGCCCATGCTTGAACCTCTTTAGTGTGACAGGAGTTGTAGGCATGTGATTGTACTGAGCATGTTCAGGCGCAGGACTCCATTTTGTTAGCAGTTTGCATCAGACCTCAGTGGAGCAGCTGAGGAGGGAAAGGAAGGGGCCTGAGGTTGTGAGGAATTGTGGGAGTTGCAGTCGAAAACATCTGGAGGGGGGTCCAAAGTTTGCCCATGCCTTAGTAGATTAAGCACACTAAAGATGGAAATATTTGTAAAAGTCGATGAGGAATGCTTTCGTTTGCAAAACTAAAAAAGAGGGTGTCTCTTCTTCCATCCCGAACTGTGTTTTCTTCATGCAAATGAATGCTCTGCAGCAAAAAGTCCCACAACGCAACAACCCAAATCTTAAAAGCCAGGAAGTTCTCGTGATTTCTCCCGGGGAAATCACCTGGGGTCCTGGGGTGGTGGGTGCGCAATGCATGGCAGGGTGGGAGAAGAGGAAGCCTCGCCGTCGCAGCATCTCCGGCTTCGGCACATCGACTATTTCTAAACCTCGGCGGCGCTACAGCATCCTGCCCAAACCTTGCAATTAACAGGTCTATTTATAAGCACTTCTGGTGGAGGGAGAGGAAGGGGAAAATGGAGCACATCACCACCGATAATGAAGGCAAATGGCTCCCATCACTCATCCGCTGCCAGCCATTTGTCTTGTGATGAAGGGCTGTCTCCCAGGCCGCCGAGGACGGGAAGGAGAAGAGGCTTCACCAAAATGTGGATCCGATCCGTGTTCCTCTTGGAATCACAGAATCCTAAAGTTGGAAGACCCCCAAAAGGCCATCCAGTCCAGCCCCCGTCTGCCAGGCAGGAAGACACAATCAAAGTCCTCCTGACAGATGGCCATCCAACACTAATGGAGCAGGTCTTGAATATTTTATTTACTTAGATGACCCTTACTCAAAAACCTTGTTTTTCCATGGAAGTGTTGACAGGACATGTTCTGCCTGACATTTGCTCTTTGCTCACCATATAAGGTCATGCAAATGGCAGTAATGATTTGGCTGCTGGATGATGCATACGTGGGATGGACTATGAACATGTTACCTGAGGATAGTGCATACGTGGAGTAAACTATGGACACTTCACCTGATGTGATGAGTAATGAGTTATATAAGTTACAAGGCAACTACGCATGTCCAAAAGGATTATAATAGTTAGCAAATTCCATTGTCAGTTAGCTTTCTGCGCATGCTTCTGTAAAATTGTATAAATTGGAAAGCCACTACAGGCAAGGGGTGGCATTGCGTTTTCTGGGCATTAGCTAACATTGTCACCTGCTCTTGACCAAAAGTAAACTATCTTGAAGAAAACTTTTGCTGTCAGTCTGCTTTCTTCACCCACGTCCAAACGAAATTCCGCAACAACTCCAGTTGAAAAACCGCCAAAGGAGGAGATTCCACCAGACTCCGAAAAGGAAGTTTTTAAGAACAAGCCAG
>NC_085843.1:287021271-287118771 GCF_035594765.1 Anolis carolinensis | reverse complement strand
TATTATTAATACATTTATTATTTCACTCTGATCTTATTATTATTATTGCATTTATTATTTTACTCTATTTATTATTATTATTATTGCATTTATTATTTTACTCTATTATTATTAAAAGGATACATAAGCACATTTACATTGAAGAAGATGAGAGTAATGATTTGATCAGAGTTGGACAGTCTTATCTTAAATTTGAGCTTTATGTAAATATTCAAAAAAATTAACCTACTGATGCCTCAATTAATGTATTTTTATTTGTATCTATTTTTATTTCTGAAATTTACCACCCTTGGCTTATACTGGAGTCAATGTTTTCCTGGGTTTTTTTTGTGGTAAAATTAGGTGCCTCGGCTTATATTTGGGTTGGCTTATACTCAAGTATATACGGTATATATATGCTGATTGGTTGGTTGGTTTGTCCCGCAACTACTCCTCCATGACTTGATGGATCTGGACCAAACTTGGCCCACAGACCCTTCATGATCTAACTTAAAAGAGTGGAAGAGTTTAATCTAAAAAAAACCCAACCCCTTTCAGGCCCAGAGTAGTCAGAAGCAACATGAGAACATACTGCAAGTCACTTCTGGTGTGAGAGAATTGGCTGTCTACAGAGACGTTGCCCAGGGGACACCCAGATGGATTGCTGGGAGGCTTCTCTCATGTCCCTGCAAGGTAGAGCTGACAAATGGAAGCTTACCCAGACTCGCGGATTTGAATCAGCAACCTTCAGGTCAGCAATCCAACCTTCAGGTCACAAGGGTTTAGCCCAGTGATGGCCAACCTATGACACGCGTGTCAGCACTGACACGCCTAGCCATTTTTGCTGACACGCTGCCGCATGCAGATTGATTGGGTGACTATGTCTTTTGTGGCCAAATTTGATGTGATTTGGTCCAGTGGTTTTGTTGTTTACTCCATGGGAATTATGCACATTACATTGAGATATATATATATATATATATATATATATATATATATATATTATTGTAATATATTATTATATTATTACTATTATATTATTATTATATTATTCATTGCTCATGACTACATTGAAACTAGAATAGAGAAAATCTGTGTGGAAACTGCAAGAGGGACCATAGATTGTTGTACATGGAAATAATGGTAGTAAATAGTTTTTGATTTATTAAATACAGTTCTATATTACAATTATATATTTTTGTTATTTAAACTATACATATTGCGAAATTATGGGGTTTTTCTCTCGAAGTGACACACCACCCAAGTCATGCTAGTTTTTTTGGTGAATTTTGACACACCAAGCGCAAAAGGTTGCCCATCATTGGTTTAGCCCATTGCGCCAACTGCAGCTCCTAGGGAAGGGTCATTGCTAGGTGAAGTGGCCTTCTGTAACATGTAACTAGGAAAGAAAGGGGTGAAGTGGCCTGGCAGCTGCTAGGTAACATGGGGAGGACAGAGGGAAAAAAGAAGAGAAAAGAAAGAACTAGGAATGAAAAAAGAGAAACAGGAAAGGATGAGGAGAGGAAGAAGAAAGAAGGAAGGCAAGGAAATGAGAGAGAGGAGGGAGAGAAAGGAAGAATGGAAGGAAATAGGGAAAAAATCAAAAGAAAGGGGAAGGGAAGGAAAATGGAAAAGGTTGTTGGAGTATGGTTGTATTTGTATGAAATGTAAATCAAGTGTTTACTGCTGATGAGCAAGAGTGTGTATTTTTCAGTAATGAAATAGTTAACAGCAGGCTAGTTTTGACTGACAGCCTGTTGTGATTGTTATGACCTATCAGCATTGATTTCCTGCCTTTGAGGGTTTGGAACTTTCTCTGGACAGAAGAATGTGTGTGTTATCTTATCTGTGTGTCTTCGGCGAGAGCACTCATGGAGAAAGGACTGATTTGTTCTACTTGTATATAGTTATGTAAATAAAGATTTATTGCCGTTGGATTTTCAACCGAACCCTTGTCTGCTGGAGTGTGTTTGACCAGTGCTGTTTATCCACATGGGAAGACAGTCTGGAAAAGGAGGTGAGACCGGGATGAATTTTTGGAATCCACTCTGCACCCAATCATCCCCTGTCAAAAGTATGAGAGAGAAAAGCAGTGAGTTTTATCCTCTTGGCCACCCAAGAGAGAGCCAGGGAATAAAAATGAAATGTGAGAGATTTATGGAAAAGGGTGGAAAGGTTGATAGGTGAGCCTGGCGCAAGGAACCGCTGGCAGGGCTGTGATTTAGCACTTCCCTACACACACACACACACATGCACACACACATAAACCCAAAGCAAAACTACCACTTGCTTGTGCCATAGGGCCGCGAGACAAGCAAGGGCTGTGCTTCATAACCAGGTTGCAAAAGGAAGTACAGGTGGAGGGAACTCACTGTAGTCGCTGTTTTCGTCCTTGGTCCCATCAATCGTCCCGTCGGGGTGCATCTGCAGGAAGAACTCCTGCTGGCTGAATAACCTTGTCACGATGCCTTTCAGCTGGGGTTCTGCAACGAGAAAGGAAAGAAAAAGGAAAACTGTGTTGTTCACTCTCTGGCTTTGTAGGTGACTTCACGACATTTCACAGGTGGAAATCAGATTGCCAAGATTGACACCTACGCTGGAGGATGAATGCAGTTTAGCAACACCACTTTTAACCGCATTGTCTTAATAGTATGGAATCAAGTTAATAATTTTTTAACTAATTTAAAGTGTATTGTACAATTTTTATATATGTGTTTTATTGTAAGTTGCCCTGAGTCCCCTGTTGGGTGAGAAGGGCGGGATATAAATATTGTAATAATAATAATAATAATAATAATAATAATAATAATAATAATAACCGACAAAACCATGGATCATATCCTCACCTGCTGTAAGAAAATTGCACAGACAGACTACAAACAGAGGCACAACTATGTGGCCCAAATGATTCATTGGAACTTATGCCTCAAGTACCACCTCCCAGCAGCAAAGAACTGGTGGGATCACAAACCTGCAAAAGTATTGGAGAATGAGCACGCAAAGATACTGTGGGACTTCCGAATCCAGACGGACAAAGTTCTGGAACACAACACACCAGACATCACAGTTGTGGAAAAGAAAAAGGTTTGGATCATTGATGTTGCCATCCCAGGTGACAGTCGCATTGACGAAAAACAACAGGAAAAACTCAGCCGCTATTAGGACCTCAAGATTGAACTTCAAAGACTCTGGCAGAAACCAGTGCAGGTGGTCCCGGTGGTGATGGGCACACTGGGTGCTATGCCAAGAGATCTCAGCCGGCATTTGGAAACAATAGACATTGACAAAATCACGATCTGCCAACTGCAAAAGGCCACCCGACTGGGATCTGCACGCATCATCCGAAAATGCATCACACAGTCCTAGACACTTGGGAAGTGCTGTGATTTTGTGATACGAAATCCAGCATATCTATCTTGTTTGCTGTGTCATAAAATAATAATAATAATAATAATAATAATAATAATAATAATAATAATAATAATAATAATAATAATAATAATAGGAGTTGTAGTCCTCTATGGTTTTTTTCCCCTTCTCTGCCAAAAAGTGCTGGCCCTTACTCTTGGGTAAATGGGAGTCATAGTCCAACTTGAAAGGGCAGGATATAAATAAACATGACAACAACAATAACAACAACTTGGCCCTTAATCCTAGATAAATGGAATCAAAAGGTGCATCTACACTAGTGTTGTGCTTTTGTATGGAATTGCTGTTCGTTTTGTGTAGTTTCATTCATTTCCATCTCATTTTCATATTTGTTTTTGCTAACAAAAATGGGGCACCTATATGAACAGAATTTTCGTCTGGCTTACGAAAAAAAAACGAAAATTTTCAGACTATTGGCTGAAGTGGGAGGGCTTCCGAGGCTCACCCCCCTCCCTTGGTTTTTGGCTAGAGGGGTAAAAATTGCACACACAGAAGGCATTTTGACCCCTTTTAGTTCACCAACTTTTAAAACATTTGGGTCTTCCCCAGAGTACTATTATTATTAATAATAATAATATTATGAACACCCATTGGCACACATCAGATGTAATGGGAAGGCACTCCTCTCCCAGACGCAGCTTAGGGTCCCAGAATAACTATCGTTATTTATATTAATATTATTATTAACATCCATTGGCACACATCAGATGTTAATGGGAAGGCACTCCTCCTCCATACTCAGCTTAGGGTCCCAGAATAACTATTGTTATTTATATTAATATTATTATTACCACCCATCGGTACACATCAGATATAATGGGAAGGCACTCCTCTCCCAGATGCAGCTTAAGGTCCCAGTATAATTATTGTTATTTATATTAATATTATTATTAACAATCATCGGTACACATCAGATGTAATGGGAAGGCACTCCTTTCCCAGACGCAGCTTAGGGTCCCAGAATAACTATCATTATTTATATTAATATTATTATTATTATTAACACCCATCAGTGCACATCAGATGTAATGGGAAGGCAGCCCTCTGTCAGTACCTGCGTATTGTTACGGGGCTGAAATGAAAGGAAAACAAAAGCAAGCACAATGATTGTGCGGCTTTCATTTTCGTGTCGCCTCTCGTTTCCTACGAAAATGTCATCATTCGTTTTGTGTAGACAAACGGTTGAAACAAAACAATAGTGTGAAGGAAACGAAGGAAAGATTTTCGTGCACATCTCTAATCTACACCAGGCATGGGCAAACTTCAGCCCTCCGGGTATTTTGGACTCCAACTCCCACCATTCCTCACAGCCTCACCACATTCACTGCTATGGCTCAACGCAATGGAATCTTAGGAGTTGCAGTTTCAAAAGCTCTTGAGTCTTCTCTAGACAAGAGTGTTGGAGCCTCTCCAGACTGCAACTCTCCGGATCCCATTGCATTGAGCATTGAGTTTAAGTAGGGCCAAACAGGATTAATTCTGCAGAATGCAAAGAGTGGGGAGAGGCCGCAGTGCTTTGCTGTTTCCTAAACCGACTGGGAAGGACAAAATTATCTCAGCTCCTAGAATTAATTGAATGCAAATTGGTGCATTTCTGCTCCTAGAACTGCAAACTGGTGCAATTCGAAGTCAGGTCTGCAGCAAATGGAGAAAAGCCCAGGAAGAAGGAGAAAGAGGAGAGAGAAAAACCAGGACGCTTTAATAGCAACGAGAAAAGTGGATTCATCATGATGCTCCCTGCAAAACTCAGGGCGCATCTACATTGCAGAATTATTTATTTTATTTTATTTTATTTCCAATATTTCTATCCCGCCCTTCTCACCCGAAGGGACTAAGGGCGGTGTACAATTGGCAACAATTCGATGCAGACACATCATTAAAAACAACAACATATAAAAATATATTACAACCAATTAAATACAGTATAAAATATAAAACATATGCTTAATGTAGTTTTTTTTCTTTTTTAAAATATATATTTTAATTGAAGTTTTACCTAGAGTAAATTAACATCAAAAGAGTGAGAACATTTGATTGTATAGAAAGTAGGAAAACTGAGATTTAAAAAGGATCAAAAAGGGAGAGAGAGAGAGAAAAAAAAAAACTAAAAACCAGAAACAAAGCTGAAGCGTCCATATTTATATAAAAAATAAAAATAAATAAATCTGGACAAATGGCGATATGAAAATACAAAAGAATTAATGTAGTTTGACACCACTTTAACTGCCCTGGCTCAATGCAATGGGGTCCTGGGAGTCGTAGTTTGGAGAGGCACCTCCATTATTTGGGAACTAAGGGCAGTTAAAGTGGTGTCAAACTACATTAGTTCCGCAATGTAAATGCACCCTGAGTTTTGCAGGAAGCATTGTAATGAATCCACTTTTCTCGCAGACCTTGCAAAACTACAGCTCCCATGATTTCACAGGACTCAGCAATGGCTGATAAAGTGGCGTAAAACTGCATTAATTCTGCAGTGTAGACACAGCCTGAGACAGGCAGAAGGAATGCGGGGAGCGTGCCTCTTTTCTGTTCCCAAGCTGCGGGCTATTAGCATTTTCATCCACTTGCAAATATGAAAAAGAAAAAAGGAATCCCCAAAGCTTCGGCATATATTTGCATTTTAAAAGCTATACTTGAATTGCTTTGGCCCCGACTAATGCAGAAATAATTGGAGAGGGAAGGGGATCCTGCAAAGGTCCCATTATGCCAAATGGGTCTCCAGCTCCGGTTCTCTTTCCAGCAGCCAAACATTTGGAAATAGTTCCCAAAAAGTATATAAAAGAACCAAAACAATGCAAGAGAACAGATTTTCATAATATATAAAACCAAGGCCCCGCCTATATTGACATATAATGCAGCTGAATTGCACTGATGGCAGTGTAGACTCATATAACCCAGTTCAATGCAGTCAATCTGCATTCCGAAAATACATTACAATAGAGTCTCACTTATCCAACATAAACGGGCCGGCAGAATGTTGGATAAGTGAATATGTTGGATAATAAGGAGGGATTAAGAAAAAGCCTATTCAACATCAAAATAGCTTATGATTTTACAAATTAAGCACCAAAACATCATGTTGTACAACAAATTTGACAGAAAAAGTAGTTCATTACACATTAATGCTATGTAGTAATTACTGTATCTACGAATTTAGCACCAAAATATCACAATGCCTTGAAAACATTGACTACAAAAAACTGTTGGATAATCCAGAACGTTGGATAAGTGAGACTCTACTGTATATGGCAATATGGATTCAACTAATGCAACTAAACCTAAAATAAATACACTAACGTATACTAATAAACACATACTAGAAAATGTGTTGTCGAAGGCTTTCATGGCCGGAATCACAGGGTTGCTGTGTGTTTTCGGGACTCTCTGGCCTTGTTCCAGAAGCATTCTCTCCTGACGTTCCGCCCACATCTATGACAGGCATCCTCAGAGGTTGTGTGGTATATTGGAGGCATTTCTTCCATTGAACCTCACACCTCTGAGGATGACTGCCATAGATGTGGGCGAAATGTCAGGAGAGAATGCTTTTGGAACATGGCCATGCAGCCCAGAAAACACACAGCAACCACATACTGGATACACAAGTACAAAGCTATGCTACAAACCTCCCCTTCATTTTCTGTTGATATTTCCTGCATGTTTTTCTACTCCCTTCAGATAACACTATATCTAACCACATTTCTACTTTCAATGACATTCCTCTAATTCATCAATCCAACAGATGACATTTTCCCCCAACTTTGCTGTAGAAAAATGATCAGCGAGTCCCGGTCTTTCTTGAAGCAAGTCAAGGATTTCTCCTTAATCTGCACGGCCAGTTTCTTCATCTGGGCTGCAAGTCGCCTCTGCTTGGTTTAGCCTTTTTCAAAAATGTAATTTTACGATTCCAAAAAAGATATTTAATACCTTCCATTCCTATGTCACCTTTTCTCCTGGCATGGGATGGGACCCAAAGTAGCTTGCAAAATAATCAACAAGAGCAGCTCTAAGAAAGAGAATCACAGGATACTAGCGTTGGAAGGGACCCCAAAGGTAATCTAGTCCAACATTTCACAACCTGTGGGTCATGGGGGGGGGGTCAGAGGGGTCACCCAAGACCATCAGAAAACACATATTTCTGATAGTCTTAGGAACCCCTTTGGCAGAGAAGGCTGAAGATCTCTTGTCCTTCTCTTCAAGGTCTACTTCTCCCAAACTCCATCAGTGTTTGAATTTGGGCATATTGAGTGTTTCTGCCAAGTTTGGTCCAGATCCATCATTGTTTCAGTCCACAGTGCTCTCTGGATGTAGGTGAACCACAACTCCCAAACTCAAGGTCAATGCCCACAAATCGCTTCTAGCATTTTCTGTTGGTCATGGGAGTTCTGTATGCTAAGTTTGTTGGTGGAGTTCAGAATGCTCTTTGATTGTAGGTGAACTATAAATCCCAGCAACTACAACTCCCAAATATCAAGGTCTATTTTCCTCAAACTCCACCAATGTTCAAATTTGTGCATATTGGGTATTCGTGCCAAGTTTGGTCCAGATCCATCATTGTTTGAGTCCGCAGTGGTCTCTGGATGTACATGAACTACAACTCCTTAACTCAAGGTCAATGCCCACCAAACCCTTCCAGTATTTCCTGTTGGTTGTGGGAGTTCTGTGTGCCAAGTTTGGTTCAATCCCATCATTGGTGGAGTTCAGAATGCTCTTTGATTGTGGGTGAACTATAAATCCCAGCAACTACAACTCCCAAATGACAAAATCAATCCTCACCCCACCAATATTCAAATCGGGCATATCGGGTATTTCTGCCAAATTTGGTCCAGTGAATAAAAATACATCTTCTGAAATTTTATTCCTCGAACCTCTTTTGGCCCAAGAAATGTTTATATAAGTATGTAAAATACGTATAAAAACCAAACATTTACTGCTGACAAATATGTATCCTCAAGGCTACCTAAACAAGCAGGATGATTTTCCTTTGTTTGAAGTACACGGAAGCATCTTCTGCAGCGTCCACTGTTTTAAGCATTGTGTCAATACTTAAAACAGTCACTAGGGGGCATTTGGAAGACTTTTACTGCTGCCAAATTATTGAACCAAGAAGCCACCATTTGTGGTCAGGAGGACTCACAGTTCACGAAGCAGTGCTGAGTGAGTTCATAGCTGTGTAAACACACTCAAGGCATCAGATCCCATTTGATTTGAAAGCTAAGCAGGCTCAGCCCGGGTTAGGAGTCGGATGGGAGACCAACACAGAACCACAGGTGCTGTAGGCTCTATTTCAAAGGAAAGAAATGGCAAGACCACCTCTTGAGTCTTCCTTGCCATAGAAAACCCCACACTATCCATAGGGTTGATGTAAAGATACAGGCACGTACGTTATACCATATTCCTTCAACTGAAAGATGACAATTGATTGAAAGGTGCGCCCTAATTTCAGCCACAACAACCACAAAAATATGTAAGACACACCTGTTTTTCTAAGATACACTCCCATTTTTAGAGATGTTTATCTAGGGGGGAAAGTGCATCTTGGAACCAAAGAAATGCAACATCTGACCTTGATCCCTTGTTCCCAAATACTGCAAACTAGAACTTCTAGAGCAGGCATTTGCAAACTTGGGCCCTCCAGGTGTTTTGGACTTAAACTCCCAGTAGGCTGTTAGGAATTGTGGGAGTTGAAGTCCAAAACACCTGGAGGGCCCAAGTTTGCCCATGCCTGCTCGATGAGATTCATAGACTTCCATAAGTCACCAGGTGAGTTGAAGGCACATTTATATCCATCTGGGCCATGTTTTTGCCCAGTGCTGGCTTATGGACACTTGTGACTAATGCTTCCAGTGATGCGCAGAGCATTTGTGGCAGCCACAACACGGATGCCGGTGGCATCAGCGGCATCGGCGCTATCGCCCAACAAAGACGTCTGAATTGTTCCGTGCTGCGCTCACATGTTTGGCCAACTCCCCAGCTTCAACTGAGTCAGTCACCATCACCATAGCAAACTTATGTGCTGCGCATGAAGCATCTCAGTGTGCCGACAGGTGTCAACGCCTCTGCCGTTCCCAAATGGGAGACGGTGTCCCCCCAAATCTGGCACTCCTTCACTTCACTTGCTTCTTGCCAAACCTTTCATTTGGGACCAAAACCAGACTTAGGAGGTGCAAAGAACTAATAACGTCTAAGGTTTCTTCAGGCAGGGGGAATCTTTTTATCCCATCCGCTGCCCCAAATTTGTAAAGAAATAATATCGACTGCCACCAATTTGGAAAGATGCAACCACCAAAGACACAGGGAGATGTTTACTTTTACTTTAAGAGTAGCATAACTTGGTTGAGAATATATGCGACAGAGGCTTGGATGTTGAAAGAACAATAACAAGTTTATCCAGGCACAAGCTTGGTGGTTACAAAAGATGTTTCACTTAGAGGTATTCTTATTAACAGTTACAATACTAGAATGAGATGAATCAAACTCTCTAAAGTATCACTTCTTTTACTTAAAGTAGTTAAAACTTCTTCTTCTGCTCCTTTTAAACTGTTACTTCAATGGATCTCTGTGAGTCCAGCTGGGATTGGTTCCAAAAGTCTGAAACTTGGATTATCCAGTGACTTCAAACCACAGTCACCCCTGTGATATTCTATCACAGATTCTCTGTGCCTTTCCAGGACACAGACTATATTAAATAAGTCACCAAACTTATTTAAAACTGACTCAAAATGAACAATTGAGTCTCCTTGATCCCATCAACCTAGAATCAATCTTCCCTGTGCCTCATCAGAGCACAGACTGAGATTTGAACTTCCCTGGCTTCCCTAAACCTGGAACCAGTCTATTCCCTGTGACTCTACCGATCACAGACTGAACTTTCTTCAAAACATTCCCTCCTTTTTCATCCAGCTAGCTTTGCCCCTTTCTTACTAGCTTCAAAATAGTTACATTTCTACAGAAGCAGCTATGTTTCTATGGCAAGCTGCCTCAGAATGCTGAGCTGGCTACCATCCCCCACACACTGGTAACTCTAATACTTACCCATTCCAAATAATTAAAAATAACATCTATAATCCAAAATTCATACTTCATTACAGGAGGCATCTACACAAAAGTGTTAATGCAGTTTGGAACCACTTTAAACAGCCGTGGCTCAATGCTACGGAGTACTGGGAGTTGTAGTTTTGGGAAGGTCTTTGATCTTCTGCGCCAAATGACAACTCCCAGGTTTCCATCGCATAGAGCCATGGCTGTTAAAAGAGGTGCATTTATTCTGCAATGGAGATGTGCCCAGAGAAGGCTACATATGGATCTTGTGAAACTATGCTTCCCACCATTGAACCAGGGTGGTTAAAGTGCTGTTAAACTGCATTCATTTGACAGTGTAGATACACCTTGGGAAGCCACTGAGCTTCCCTGTGCAATGTGCATTTTAGTTCACGTCGCTCTAGAAAACAACAAGAGATTAAACACTATTGTTTAACACACAACAAAATATGGAAGGACCGCTTTGGAGGGTTGTTGTGTCTCCTCCTATAAAGGTCTTAGTCATGATCTTCAATCTTTGACATCTCCGGTCGGCTGACAAAGAACAGATGCCAGCCATAAAACAGGCCAGCCATAAAACCTCAATGACCCTCTGGTATGTGACAGCCCCTATATAAATGGGCCAAAGAGAAGGTTCTGGTATTCTGTACAATAAAACCTGTTGGAATCTACCAGCGTGTGTCTTGGTGCTTTTTCTGGTGGAAGACTGACCCACAGCACAACTGGGAGAAGAGAACCCGACAAAAGACAAAACAAAAGTTGGGGCCTATCTGCCATACATACAAGTGATGCAGTGTTAACCCTTGTGCTGCTGAACTGCTCACCTGAAGGTTGGCAATTCGAATAAATGAGACAGGGTGAGTTCATCTGTCAGCCCTAGCTCCTGCCAACCTAGCAGTTTGAAAACTTGCAAATGTGAGTAGATAAATAGGTACCGCTTTGGCAGGAAAAGGCAAAGAGATGCTCCAAGCAATCTTGCTGGCCACTCAACCAGGTGACAATGCAGGCTCCTTGGTTTGAAAATGGAGAAAAAACATCTCCCCAGAGCCAGAGATGAGCATTGCCTCCAGAGGCCGGAAATGAAAGGAGAAGCCTTTGCCTTCGTTTGTGTGTCTCATTGTATGTGACTATAAAAGCATTGAATGTTTGCCTATGTCTGCTGTAAATGCTGTCATCTCCTCTGAGTCCCCTCGGTGGGAAGAATGGAATATAAATAAAGTGTATTATTAATACTACTACTACTACTACTACTACTGAGGGTTGAATGAAAAGTAATGCCTCCACCTTCGTTACTTGGGTTTGGATGGGAATATTTTAATAATTCAAATGCAGAAATAATGCTTAGAAGGTGCTCTTTAACTACCACTGTTCACTTTTCCACAAAATCACCAGACAATTGGATACATTTCTGCCAACGATGAACAAGTTTTCTGAAGCCATCACGGAAGAAGTCGACACTCTGTTTCCGCAACCAGCATCCCACAGTCCCCATTGGGCACAGATCTTCTGACAGCCAAGCAAAGCAATCATGTGACCCACATGTTCTTGTGATATGCTTGAGATTTATCTCTGAGTGATACGACGATCATCCTGAGTCAATCTGTCAACGTTTTGCTTGTGAAACTCGGTGGTTGCTGTCACAGGACGTCCAACTCTTTGTTTGTCACGCAAGTCAGATGTTCCCACCTCAACATCTTTAAACTTACTTGCCCAACGATGCACAGGACTCACATCAACACAATCACCATAAACAGCTCGCATTCTCTGATGAATCTCCTTTGGGAATCTCCAATGTATCTCCAATGACTGCACATTGCTGAAGTTGCATTGACTGACCATCTGCGCAGGGTTCCATACTTTGCACTTTAACAACACAACCATTCAATGCTAAGGCTTCCCGCCAAAGGGAACTGCAGGGGAGTCTCCTGAACAAGCCAGTACCTGCCACCGACCAGTAATGACATCTGTTGAGGAGTTACGAAGGTGAAGGCCGGGCTGTGGCGCAGGCTGGTAAGCAGCTGCTGCAATAAATCACTCTGACCATGAGGTCATGAGTTCGAGGCCAGCCTGTGGCGGGGTGAGCACCCTTCAATTAAAAATAAAATATAGCCCCTGCTCGTTGCTGACCTAGCAATCCGAAAGACAGTTGCACCTATCAAGTAGGAAATAAGGTCCCACTTATAAAAGTGGGGAGGCAAGTTTAACTGATTTACAATGTTGGAATGAGGAAGTGCCATCAGAATGAATGATGAAGCAGCTGCTCCCCCCGTGTCCAGAATCGAACATCCCCTCAGGAGAAGGTTAAATTGCCTCTGCGTCTGTCTGTCTGTCTCTGTTTGATGTGTTTATGGGCATTGAATGTTTGCCCTGTGTGTGTATAATGTGATCCGCCCTGAGTCCCCTTCGGGGTGAGAAAGAAGGGCGGAATATAAATACTGTAAATAAATAAATAAATAAATAAATAAATAAAGGCATTACTTTTCATCCAACTCATGTATTATTCCTGCCGCGTTGGACTAGATGGCCTTTGGAGCCCCGTCCAGCTCCAAATCTCTCTGATGATCGGACTCTGCTCATTGGCAATTTGTATTTCTCAGCCTGAGGTTCCTCCAGTGTTGTCGAATGCCACTTTTAATGCTCTCCCTTCCTCTCTCCACGATGACACATTCCTCCAGTGCCTCCCAGTAACTTCATTCCGCGTTGTTTGTTTAGCCATTTCTGTCAACTGCCGGCGGCATCTCTGCCGGCACGCGCCTCGTGGAACCGGCCTCCGGAACAGATGAAGACCATAATATTGTGCGGAGCGTCTCTGTATTGGGCCAAGAAAGCGGCTATTAAGCAGTGGTTAACCGGAGGAAGCTTCGGAAACGATCAAGCGGGTGTTCTTCCTGCCGGAGAGGCTGAGCATGATGTGTCCACGTGCGGTTTTATCCTCAGGTTTGCAACTGCTGCGCTAGAAAAACCCTGGAAGATTGGGATCCCCTCGTTCTTTCCGTTTAGTATTGCTAGAACCAATTGACACCTATAGATGACTTTGATGCATCTAGTAAAGGTAAAGGTTTTCCCCCCGATTCTGGGGGTTGGTGCTCATCTCCATTTCCAAGTCGAAGAGCCGGCGTTGTCCATAGACACCTCCAGGGTCATGTGGCCAGCATGACTGCATGGAGCGCCGTTATCTTCTCACAGAAGCAGTACCTATTGATCTACTCACATTTGCATGTTTTCGAACTGCAAGGTTGACAGAAGCTGGGGCTAAGAGTGGGAACTTTCTTTCAGTAAGTTCAGCAGCTCAGTGCTTTAACCCGCTGCTCCACTGAGGGCACATCTGCACTGATGTATCTGTCAGAGTATTGCAGCGCAGCGATAGTAGTATGAAAGTCAATGGAGCGCAGAATGAAGCGACACTTCCAGACGTCAGTAAAAGCGATATACAAAGCTTTACTGAATGGAGCAGTAAACAGCACAAACAGACTCTTGCAGACGACAAACAAACACAGGACTGATCTGTTCTCCAACAGATCTCAAACTCGACTCGAACTCAAGACAGACTGAACTGTTGCAATAAATATGCACATACTCTTGTGTCTGGATACTCCCTAGTTCCAGCCACACACCAAGGTCATCGTAGCTCATTAGTGATTAACTCTTTACACACTATCACACACTCTGGATGATGCAATCTGACTGCAATACAAGCATGGCACAAACTACATTTAGTATATGTGCTGCCGAAGCGAGCACTGGCACAAATTACATTTTAAACACTCTCATTACACAAATCTCACATTGACAGTATCTACACCAGGCATGGGCAAACTTGGGCCCTCCAGGTGTTTTGGACTTCAACTCCCATAATTCCTAACAGCCGGCAGGCTGTTAGGAATTATGGGAGTTGAAGTCCAAAACACCTGGAGGGTGCCCATGCTTGAGCTACACTGTGCAATTAATGCAGTTTGGTCCCACTTGAAGACACCCTGGAATCCTAAGTCTTTAGCCTTCTCTAAGGCCCCTTCCACACAGCTGTATGAAATCCTCTTTGAACTGGATTATATGGCAGTGTAGATTCAGATAATCCAGTTCAATGCAGATATTGTGGATCATCTGCCTTGATATTCTGGGTTATTTGGCTGTGTGGAAGGGCCCAAGGTTGCTATATAGCCATGTTCTAGCAGCATTCTTTCCTGGTGTTTCACCTGCATCCATGGCTCATGGCATCCTCAGAGGTCTGTTCAAGGTGAGGCAAGTGGAGTGTACATATATATCTATGGAATGATGTCCGGGGTGGGAGAAAGAAAGAACCCTTGTATGTTTAAAGCAAGTGTGCATGTTGCAATAGGCAAGCTTGAATTAGAATTTGAGCAGCCATGAAGTTTGCAAAGTCAATCAGCGAGAGAATAATAATAATAATAATAATAATAATAATAATCCAGCATATATATCTCATTTGCTGCATCATACTATGTCTTTGTGCCAATAATAATAATAATAATAATAATAATAATAATAATAATAATAATAACAATATTATTATTATTATCCAGCAAAAGGAGCAGCACCAGGAAACTACAGGCCAATAACGTGTCTGCCCACTATGTTTAAACTACTGACTGGCATCATAGCTGACAGAATTCAAGACTATCTTGAAGAAAAAAACATCTTGCCAGATGAACAGAAAGGCAACAAACGGAAAAGCAGGGGCACAAAAGACCAGTTATTGATTGACAAAATGATTCTGGAGAACTGTAAGAGCCGAAAAGCTAATCTTCACATGACGTGGATTGACTACAAAAAGGCCTTTGACTCACTCCCACACAGCTGGATCATCAAGTGCCTGGACGCCATCGGGATTAGTAAAACCGTTGGCACCTTCATTGAAAACATGATGGAGCACTGGAAAACTGAACTGTTTGTTGGAAATGAAAGCTATGGACTTGTCAACATCAGGAGAGTAATTTTCCAGGGAGACTCATTGTCCCCTCTGCTTTTCATTATTGCCATGATCCCTCTGTCAACAATCTTACAAAAAACAAATCTCGGCTACCAAACATCTAAGAATTCTCACAAAATTTCGCATCTGATGTACATGGATGACCTGAAGCTGTATGGAAAAACGAAAACTGAAATCCAGTCTCTGACTAACACTATCTGAATTTTTAGCACTGATATCAACATGGAGTTTGGTTTGGACAAATGTTCGACAGTGGCATTGAAGAAGGGAAAAATCATTGAAAGTGAGGGCATCAATATGCCCAATGGCCAAACAATAAAGTGTCACCAGCCAGAGGCCTATAAATATCTGGGCATATTACAGCTGGACAACATCAAGCATGAACATGTGAAGACTGTGGTCAGTAAAGAATACACACAAAGGGTCAGAAAAATTCTCAAAAGCAAGCTCAATGGAGGCAACACCATCAAGGCCATAAACACCTGGGCCATACCTGTCATAAGATATACTGCTGGCATCATAAACTGGACACAGATGGAACTGGACAATTTGGACAGAAAAACAAGAAAACTCATGACCATTCATCACTCACTGCACCCTCGCAGCGATGTTGACTGGCTATATCTGCCTAGAAGATCAGGGGGCAGAGGACTCTTGCAAGTCAAACAAGCAGTCAAAGAAGAAGAACATGCCCTGGCAGAATATGTCAAGCAAAGTGAAGAACCTGCTTTGATTGAAGTCAAAAATCAGAAACTCCTCAAAACACAGCAGACAAAAAACCAGTACAAGAAAACCGCACTACAAACTAGAGCTGACAGCTGGCACAACAAAACATTGCATGGAAAGTTCCTTGACAAAATTGAAGGAAAAGCTGATAAAGAGAAGACCTGGCTCTGGCTCACGAATGGAACCCTGAAGAAGGAGACAGAAGGCCTGATCCTTGCAGCCCAGGAGCAAGACATCAGAACAAATGCAATTAAGGCCAAGACTGAAAAATCAGCTGATGACCCAAAATGCAGACTGTGCAAGGAAACCGACGAAACCATTGATCATATCCTCAGCTGCTGTAAGAAAATCGCACAGACAGACTACAAACAGAGGCACAACTATGTGGCCCAAATGATTCATTGGAACTTATGCCTCAAGTACCACCTCCCAGCAGCAAAGAACTGGTGGGATCACAAACCTGCAAAAGTATTGGAAAATAAACACGCAAAGATACTGTGGGACTTCCGAATCCAGACTGACAAAGTTCTGGAACACAACACACCAGATATCACAGTTGTGGAAAAGAACAAGGTTTGGATCATTGATGTTGCCATCCCAGGTGACAGTCGCATTGATGAAAAACAACAGGAAAAACTCAGCCGCTATCAGGACCTCAAGATTGAACTTCAGAGACTCTGGCAGAAACCAGTGCAGGTGGTCCCGGTGGTGATGGGCACATTGGGTGCCGTGCCAAAAGATCTCAGCCGGCATTTGGAAACAATAGACATTGACAAAATTACGATCTGCCAACTGCAAAAGGCCACCCTGCTGGGATCTGCACGCATCATCCGAAAATACATCACACAGTCCTAGACACCTGGGAAGTGTTCGACTTGTGGTTTTGTGAAACAAAATCCAGCATGTCTATCTTGTTTGCTGTGTCATACAACATCGTTGTGTCAATAATAACAATATTATTATTATTATTATTATTATTATTATTAATAATAATAATAATAATAATAATAATAATAATAATAATAATAGTCACATTGACGAAAAACAACAGGAAAAACCCAGCCGCTATCAGGACCTCAAGATTGAACTTCAAAGACTCTGGCAGAAACCAGTGCAGGTGGTCCCGGTGGTGATGGGCACACTGGGTGCCGTGCCAAGAGACCTCAGCCGGCATTTGGAAACAACAGACATTGACAAAATCACGATCTGCCAACTGAAAAAGGCCACCCTACTGGGATCTGCAGCATCATCTAAAAATACATCACACAGTCCTAGACACTTGGGAAGTGTTCGACTTGTGATTTTGTGAAATGAAATCCAGCATATCTATCTTGTTTGCTGTGTCATACAATGTTGTTGTGTCAATAATAATAATAATAATAATAATAATCCAACATATATATCTCGTTTGCTGCATCATACTATGTATTTGTGCCAAAATAATAATAATGATGATAATAATAATAATATTTATTTCTAGATCACCCTCTCTTCCCAGGTGTAGAGGTAGCCTGTCTGTTGTGGCCTGGAGACATCCTCTGATTGGGAGGTGTTAACTGGCACTCGGTCGTTTGCTGTCTGTAGTTCCTCTGTATCTGAGTGGCATTCATTTGCAGCTGCAAGGCTACTCAATGCGATTCAGGCATGCTCAATGCAACATTCACACTTTCTTTAAACAGGCTCTTTCTCCCACCCTGGACATCATTCCACAGGTATATATATACACACTCCGGACCGCATTTCCCAATCTTGAGACTTTGTTCACAGCGCATACGTTTTGCGGAGTCTTTTTCCCACCCACACGCCACATCCCCATCTCCCCAGTATGAGAGTATGATGCATTGCTACAAAGGGAAGGAGCCGAGGCAGTCTGACTCAATGGCAGATGCAAGAGAGGTAGGTGTGCGTGTGGGGATGGGATATTTTGGGGCCCGAGGCTGCTTTTGCAAAGAGAAACCCACGTTCCTTAGCGGCAGAAAGGCGCCCAAGTTGTGGCCCAGGGAGAAAGAGGCACCAAAAGCCCTGGCCCACTTTTTCTCCCTTTGGATTGGAGGAGACCAGGGTCCAGGTCCTGCTCAGCCATAGAAACCCACCCATTGCTCCAGTCTTAAAAAGCAAAGCATTTCCAAAGAAACCTGGCCAAGAAAACCTGGTGGGAAGCTTGGCAGAGGAGTCGGTTGTTGTTGCTGCTGCTGTTACATTTAATTACAAACTGCTTGTCTCTCCTAAAAGAGACTCAAACAGTGAGGAGACTTTAAAGTGACTTTAAGGTTGGAAAGAAAGCCCCTGATGTCACAGCGTGTTAAAGTGCCGAGCTGCTGAACTTGCGGACCAAGAGGTTGGCAGTTCGAATCCGGAGAGTGGCGAGAGTGCCCACTGTTAGCCCCAGCTTCTGCCAACCTAGCAGTTTGAAAACATGCGGACCAAGTGTGCCAAATGTGAGTCGATCAATAGGTACTGCTCCGGCGGGAAGGTAATGGTGCTCCATGCAGTCATGCCTATGACCACATGACCTTGGAGGTGTCTACGGACAATGCCGGCTCTTTGGCTTAGGAATGGAGATGACACCAATCCCAAGAGTCAGACACGACTTGATTTAAAACCTTTTCCTTTACCTTACTAGCTTCACACCGGAGACAGCTGATGGACCTTATGTCTATGGGAGAGTGAATCCACTTTGGGTTTTAGTCCGAACTTTATACGGTCAGTGTTGACTCTACTGAAGAAGTTCAACAATCACAGATATGCACAGAAATAATTTCTACGCGCTTGTAAAAGAGCTTGCAAATACACGTATTAACCAATTGTGTCTACCAATATCAAGATCAGAAGAAAGGCATCACGAACGATGACATGTTCCATCTCAAACAGAGTAGAACAGGCATGGGCAAACTTGGGCCTTCCAGGTGTTTTGAACTTCGACTCCCACCATTCCTAACAGCCTCAGGCCCTTTCCTTTGCCCCCTCGGCCGCTTAAGCGGCCGAGGGGGCAAAGGAAAGGGCCTGAGGCTGTTAGGAATGGTGGGAGTCGAAGTTCAAAACACCTGGAGGGCCCAAGTTTGCCCGTGCCTGGTGTAAGAAGCATCCCTGGAAGGAAAGCTGCAAAGGGATGGAAGCAGATGGCCATCTCCCAGGAAGGTTCTTTGCTCCTGTCCCTCTGCAAAGGGCAGTGCTGGTGTTAAGGAGGAGATGGCAGGGAGCCTTGGAGACAAGCTGTCCAATGCTAAGCAGTGCATTGACCATTGGCATCCTTCCCTGGGAGCAAAGAACAAATGGACTGCGGGCTGCAGACGGAGACAGACTTGCAAGCAACCTACATTTCAAGGGTTTGCATCACGAGGAAGGAAGGAAGGAAATCTACCCCAGGACTTCAGCACCATTGCAATGCACTGGATGTTGTCGGCCAAAAGACACACTGACCATTCAGTTGACAGATGGTCATTCGGTCTCTGCGTAAAAGAGACTCCACTGGGTTCCCAGGCCGCAGCATATCACACTATCAAACAGATCTTTCTACTGGGTTGTTGTATGTCTTTCGGGCTGTGTGGCCATGTTCCAGAAGCATTCTCTCCTGACGTTTCGCCCACATCTATGGCAGGCATCCTCAGAGGTTGTGAGGTACCTCACAACCTCTGAGGATGCCTGCCATAGATGTGGGCGAAACGTCAGGAGAGAATGCTTCTGGAACATGGCCACACAGCCCGAAAGACATACAACAACCCTGTGATCCCGGCCATGAAAGCCTTCGACAACACATTGATCTTTCTACTTCCAAATGTTTAGGTCAGGGGTCCTCAAACTTTTGAAGCAGAGGGCCAGTCCACAATCCTTCAGACTGTTGAGGGGCCGAATTATCATTTGAAAAAAAAAATACAAACAAATTCCTATGCATACTGCACATGTCTTATTTGTAGTGCAACAGCAACAACAACGAAAGAACAATACAATATTTAAAAATGAAAACAATTTTAACCAACATAAACCTATCAGGATTTCAATGGAAAGTGTGGGCCTGCTACTGGCCAATGAGATAGTCAAGTGAATTAGGATTGTTGTTGTTGTTGTGTGCCTTCAAGTCATTTCAGACTTTGGGCGAGCCTAAGTCTAAAATTATTTATTTATTTACTGCATTTATTTACTACATTTATACCCCACCCTTCTCACCCAGAAGGAGACTCAGAGCAGCTGTATGTACATACAATATATTATATTATTAGCATAGCACAATATTAGCATTATATATTACTATATTGAACTATACCACTATACTATTATATAATACATAATATATAACATATAATTAATATTATTATATTGTATTATTATTAGTATTATATTGTATAACATAATATTATTATCAATATCATATGTATATACAATATATTATATTATTAAAACTGATATACAAATATTATATTATAAAACTGAGGGCAGGGGCCAGGTAAATGACCTTGGAGGGCCGCATCCGGCCCCCGGGCCTTAGTTTGGGGACCCCTGGTTTAGGTTAATACAGCTAGTCCACCAGCACAATTAGCAAATACGATCAGGGACAAAAATTCAACATGTTGGCATTGTGGAGTAAGCCAGGGATGGTATGCCCACATGTGGTGGGAATGTCCAAGGGTAAAAACATTTTGGGGAAAAATAACGGGGAAAATAGAAGAATTATTCAGAATATCACTCCAAGTAAACATGGAATTAATGTTGATGGGGATATTAGGGAACAACAAGATTAATGTAAAATACCAAGATCTATTCAAAGCTATGATTCTGGCAGGGAAGGCAGTAATAGCATGGGGCTGGAGAGATGAAAAAAAGTGGAATATGGTGAATTGGAATAACTATTTGTTTGACCAGGTTCAATCAGAAATTATTGCAAATGTAACCTCTGAGGATAAGAAGGAAGATGAAATGAGGAAAGTTAAAGAGAAATGGACAATATATTCAGATTGGATAAAAAGAGGCGAAGCCAATGTAAATATTGTACAGAAATGGGAAAAGTGGTGCTCATGGTTGGAGTTAAATTTCTAATGGAATTGTGGTATGGGGAAAGGGGGGGGGGGGGAAAGAATGAATAGAATGATGATATATTAGATATGTGAGTAGACAATATAGATGGGAAGAGGATGGAGAAATGTGATAAGAGATAAATGATGTGTAGGTATGAATGTTTGTATTAAATGTGCAATACACTCACAACATGAAATATGAGATAATATCAATAAAATATATTTTTTTAAAAAATACAGCTAGTCTTCTATATCTATAAAAGGGTAATGAAATTTCGGCCTAGGACAAAACAACAAAACTACACATCCCAGAAACACTAAACTTGGCAGCACAACCCCTCATCCATGACTCTACGTTCATACAACAAAAAGAAAAGAAAAATAAAGTCCTAATTAGAGGGAGGGGTATAATTGTTTTTATCCAGTTGCTGCCAGTTAAAAGGCTAAGTTCCGCCCACTTGGTCTCCTAGCAACCCACTCAACCTAGGGGACAGGCAGAGTTAGGCCTCACTTAGGCCTCTTCCACACTGCCTATAAAATACAGATTATCTGAATTTAACTGGATTATACGGCAGTGCAGACTCAAGGCTCTTCCACACAGCTATATAACCCATTTATAATCTTATATTATCTGCTTTGAACTGGATTATCTTGACTCCACACTGCCATATAATCCACTTCAGTGTGCAGTCGGACACAACTGGATTTAATGTCAGGAGAAAACCTTTACCCTTTAGCTTAACTACCACCAATTCCTCAGTACTTTATTTCCCATACCACCAGACTTCGCCACAGCAACACATGGCCGGGCACAGCTAGTTAATATATATATTTCTTCATATCAATTACAATAACAGAAATTACCGAAAATACCAAAAACTCCACATATCCACTATATCAAAGAGAGGAATAATATTGTCATCAAACATTAATTCCAAGAGTCGTATCTTCTTCAATTATTATCCCACAGTCTTCCAGTCTCCTCCCCCAGATCTTCCCCATTAAAAGTGCATCTTCATCATTATTATTATCAAATTTATTTTATTTTATTTTATTTTATTTTATTTTATTTTACAGTAGTTCTATTCTGCCCTTCTCACCCCGAAGGGGACTCAGGGCGGATTACAATGAACACATACATGGCAAACATTCAATGCCAACAGACAAACAACATACAGTGTAGACAGACACAGAGTCATTTAACATTTTTTTCCAGTTTCATGATTCCGGCCACAGGGGGAGCTGTTGCTTCACCGTCCATTAGTGGCTGTACTTCCTCATTCTTTTCCTCGTGTTTTGCTGACAGTTTTATGATGTTGTAAATTAGTTAAATTAGCCTCCCGCATAAAGCGTACCTAAATTTCCCTACTTGACAGATGCAACTGTCTTTCGGGGCTGCTAGGTCAACAGCAAGCCGGGGCTATTTTTTTTTTATGGTCAGAGGCTTAACCCGACCCAGGCTTCGAACTCATGACCTCTCGGTCAGTAGTGATTTATAGCAGCTGGTTACTAGCCAGCTGCGCCACAGCCCGGCCCCTTCATATCAATTACAATAACAGGAATTACCGAAAATACCAAAAGCTCCACATGTCCTGACATTTCGTCCACATCTGAGGATGCTTGCCATAGATGTGGGTAAAACGTCAGGAGAGAATATTTCTGGAACATGGCCAGACAGACCAGAAAACACACAACAACCCTCTAAACTTCAGATAGTTTTGAGACAACCACAATGCACTGGATGCTTGACCATGTTGACCATTCAGGACAATGCAATAAAATCCACAATCATCCCAAAAGTGAAACCTGCATTGGCCAACCCAAAGTGCTCAAAATACATCGTGCAAGCGTTGCAAAACATGTATATTATGCTTCTGTGCGTCAAGGTAACGTTCTGTTGTGGGTTTTGTTTCTCATGATCTGCAAATGATGTGCCGCTTTCTGTGCAAAACCCCGAAGAGTGGCAAATCTGCATTAATTTCCTTCTCCTCCGCAAGAATGAATAATTCAATCCGCTTTCTCCCCATGGAAAGGCAGCCCTAAAAACGGAGCAGTTTTAGAGGACAGTCCACAGCTTGGGAATTCCTCTGCTCTGATATATTATACAGACAGACACATATACGATCACATTATGCTTCGCAGGAAAGATTTTGTTCTCGCTCAAGAACATTTTCCAGGATATAAAGTGTAGATTTCTTTATAGAAGGTATAAATGTGTGTGTGTGTGTGTATGATCTATATATATATATACACACACACACACACACACACACACACACACACATACACACAGTAGAGTCTCACTTATCGAACATCCTCTTATCCAACGTTCTGGATTACTCAACACAGTCTGCCTTTTAGTAGTCAACTAGCTGTGCCCAGCCACGCGTTGCTGTGGCAAAGTGGTGGTGGTATTGGTTAAAAGTTGTTGTGGAATTTTTATTTGACGTTATTTGTATTTTTTTAATTAATTTTACTGTAACTTATCTTTTTTATTTATTATATTTTATTATTTTGTTATAGTATTTTATTGTATTTTTTAGTGTTTTTAATTATTTTTATTGTATTATTTGTATTTATTTCACTTTTTATTCTTTTATTAACACTGGGCTGAGTGGGTTGCTAGGAGACCAAGTGGGCGGAGCTTAGCCTTCTAAGTGGCAGCAATTGGATGAAAACAATTATTGCTCTCCCTCTAAGTAGGACTTTATTTTTCTTTTCTTTTTGTTGTATCAACCTAGAGGCGTGGATGATGGGTTGTGTTGTCAAATTTTGAGGTTGGGGGGCCTGTAGTTTTGTTGTTTTGTGGGTCGCCGTGATGCCATCACTCATTTATATATATAGATGTTTTTGTAGTCAATGTTTTCAATACATTGTGATATCTCGGTGCTAAATTTGTAAATACAGTAGAGTCTCACTTATCCAAGCCTCGCTTATCCAAGCCTCTGGATAATCCAAGCCATTTTTGTAGTCAATGTTTTCAATATATCGTGCTATTTTGGTGCTAAATTCGTAAATACAGTAATTACAATATAACATTACTGTGTGTTGAACTACTTTTTCTGTCAAACTTGTTTTATAACATGAAGTTTTGGTGCTTAATTTAGCTTGGATAAGTGAGACTCTACTGTACAGTAATTGCATATTGAACTGTTTTTTTTGTCAAATTTGTTGTATAACATGGTGCTTAATTTGTAAAATCATTACCTAATTTTAAGTTTAATAGGCGTTTCCTTAATCCCTCCTTATTATCCAACATATTCACTTATCCAACGTTCTGCCGGCCTGTTTATGTTGGATAAGTGAGATTCTACTGTATATGTTTATGTGTGTGTGTGTGTGTGTGTGTATATATATATATATAGCTTTTGATCTATGTCAATTTTATCAATATTTGTATGTATGTTTTTATCCTTTACAATTTTATCTTGTAAATTGCCTAGAGCATCTTGTATGGAGGGTGATTAATAAGTAATTGGATGATGATGATGATGATGATGATACAGTAGAGTCTCACTTATCCAACACTCGCTTATCCAACGTTCTGGATTATCCAACGCATTTTTGTAGTCAATGTTTTCAATATATCGTGATATTTTGGTGCTAAATTCATAAATACAGTAATTACTACATAGCATTACTGCGTTTTGAACTACTTTTTCTGCCAAATTTATTGTCTAACATGATGTTTTGGTACTTCATTTGTAAAATCATAACCTAATTTGATATTTAATAGGCTTTTCCTTAATGCCTCCTTATTATCCAACATATTCACTTATCCAACATTCTGTCGGCCCGTTTATGTTGGATAAGTGAGACTCTACTGTATATACATACATATATATATATATATATATATATATATATATATATATATGTATATATATTAGCTGTGCCCGGCCACGCGTTGCTGTGGCATTGTCTGGTGGTGTTGGTGAGAACTTGTTGAGGTAGTGGTGGTATTGAATGTCTGTTGTATGGTTGTCTTTATGTTTGGTATGCATTTGGTTGTTTGTGTATTGTGAAAGTGGCGAGGGTAGAGGGGGGTCTATGTCCCTGTGTAGCATTGTATAGTATTTATACGTTGTCCATGTGTTGTGAATGCTTGGATTGTGTTCTGCTGGGCTGGATGGCCCTTAGGGGTCTCTCCAAACTCTTGTGCCTGTCCCCTGGGCTAAGTGGGTTGCTAGGAGACCAAGTGGGTGGAACTTAGCTTTGTAACTGGCAGCAATTGGATAAAAACAATTATTGATCTTCCTGTAATTAGGACTTTATTTTTCTTTTCTTTTTGTTGTATCAACCTAGAGCCATGGATGATGGGTTGTATTGTCAAATTTCGAGGTTGGGGGGCCTGTAGTTTTGTTGTTTTGTCCGCTGCCCTGATGCCATCACTCTTTTATATATATACTAGCTGTGCCCGGCCACGCGTTGCTGTGGCGAAGTCTGGTGGTATGGGAAATAAAGTATTGAGGAATTGGTGGTAGTTAAGGTAAAGCGTCCCCTGGGCTGAGTGGGTTGCTAGGGGACCAAGTGAACAGAGCTGAGCCTTCTAACTGGCAGCAATTGGATAAAAACAATTATTCCTCTCCCTCTAATTAGGACTTTATTTTTCTTTTCTTTTTGTTGTATCAACCTAGAGGCATGGATGAGGGGTTGTGCTGTCAATTTTCGAGGTTGTGGGGTGTTTACTTTTGTTGTTTTGTCCGCTGCCGTGATGCCATCACTCTTTTATATATATAGATAGATATATATTCACAATATGTATGTAAGGTTGCCACAGGTTTCGGCATGATCAAATTTTGCACAGAACAAGTGGTGGAAAGTTAGGAATATCAATTTCCTCATTGAGGAATTCCAAAGATCAGGAAACCCTCTTTCCACCAGAGATGGGACACTCTGAGGTTGACTGGCCCTCTGTTGGGAAGGCTTGGATGGTGCCTTCCTGCCTGGCACAAAGAAGGGGGCTAGACTGGATGGCCCCAAGGGGTCTCTTCCAACTCCATTGCCATTTCCATAGCTTAATTCTTAGTTTGGTAAATGTGGATTGGTGTTGTGGAGGTTTAATTAATGGAATACAATGTACATTTAGAGGGGCAGGGGGAAAATCAGATTATTTTAATTTAGTCTCCTGGACAATGAGAAATCCCTTCAGTATTTGCAGAATGGGCTGGTTTTGTTCAGGAGAAGGACTGCTGGTGTTGGAGGGGAGATAAAGGGGCCGGGCTGTCTGGCCATGTTCCAGAAGCATTCTCTCCTGACATTTCGCCCACATCTATGGCAAGCATCCCCAGAAGTTGAGAGGTATCTCTGCTTTCCTTCTCAAATAACACAATGGGTCCCCCAGATGACATCCAGTCCAACCCACTTCTGCCAACAGGATGATACCATCCAATCCCTCCCAACAGATGGCCAGCCAGCCGCTGCCTAAAAACCTCCAGAGGACAAGACTCCAATCGTTCCACCATGAATGTGTTCCCATCTTAAAAGGTTATAGATTCATAGAATCCTACAGTTAGAAGGGGCTCCCAAAGGGCAGCCATCCAGTCCTTCTCCCAGCCTGATTGAAAAATCCAACCACTCCCAACAGATGTCCATCCAGCCTCTGCTTAAAACTACAATCCAAGCCATTTTGTTGGGAAGCCTGCAGGAAGTCTGGACTGGACTGAACTAGATGGCCTTTGTGACCTTTTTCCAAGAAAGAACAACATTATTGCAGTTTCGCAATGGGGGAAATGTACCGTATATACTCGAGTATAAGCCGACCCGAATATAAGCCGAGGCACCTAATTTTACCACAAAAAAACTGGGAAAACATTGACTCCAGTATAAGCTGAGACACCAATAAAATTACATTAATTGAAGTATCAGTAGTTTAAATGTTTTTGAATCTTTACATCAAACTGTAATTTAAGATATGACTGTTCAACTCTGATTAAATCATTATTTTCATCTTCTTCAATGTAAATATGCTTATGTAGCCTCTTAATAATAATAGAGTGAAATAATAAATGTAATAATAATAATAATAAATGCAGTAAAATAATAAATGTAATAATGGAGTAAAATAATAAATGTATTACTAATAATAAAAATAGAGTAAAATAAATGTAAAAGTAACAACAATAATAGAATAAAATAATAAATGTAATAATAATAATTAATAGAGTAAAATAATAAATGTAACAATACCAATAATAACAGAGAAAAATACGGTAATAAATATACAGTAGAGTCTCACTTATCCAACACTCGCTTATCCAACGTTCTGGATTATCCAACGCATTTTTGTAGTCAATGTTTTCAATATATCGTGATATTTTGGTGCTAAATTCGTAAATACAGTAATTACTACATAGCATTACTGCGTTTTGAACTACTTTTTCTGCCAAATTTATTGTCTAACATGATGTTTTGGTACTTCATTTGTAAAATCATAACCTAATTTGATATTTAATAGGCTTTTCCTTAATGCCTCCTTATTATCCAACATATTCGCTTATCCAACATTCTGTCGGCCCGTTTATGTTGGATAAATGAGACTCTACTGTACCATATATACTTGAGTATAAGCTGACCTGAATATAAACCCACGAGGACCCTCACCCGAGTATAAGCCAAGGAGGGTTTTTTCCAGTCCTAAAAAAGGGCTGAAAAACTAGGCTTATACTCGAGTATATACAGTAATTTAGATAAAAAAACATTATTGCAAGGGGGGAAATGTAATTCAAACAAAAAAAAACTGCAATGGGGAAGACGTTCTTTAACCAAAGGTTTTTGTGATTTCATAACGTGGAAAATGTAATTGAAACAAAAAGTGCTTGCAACTCCGTTACAAAATGTGATTTAAAGAAACATTGCTTGCAAGTTTGTAACAGGAAATATGGAAAACATTCTTGCATTCTCTTATTTTTGTGTTTTTCTGGTTTGGGAGAAGAAAATAATTGAGACATGCATGGGCAGGGCAGAAAACCCTCATTTTCAAGAGTTGCCTGTTCATTGTGAATTGCTCAGTTTTTTGGTCGAAGAAGTGGGCGTTTTTAATGCAAATTAACGTTAAGAAAAGGCAGAGAATCTTGATCCCCTCCCCTTAAAAAATGAAAAAAGGTGGGCAATATTGCTAGAAGGGGGGAAAGCAGTTGTTGTTGTTGTCGTCGTTGTTGTTTATATGTCACTTTTTCTCTCTTAAAAGAAATGAAGGTGGCCCAGCTGTTGGCTTGCAATGCACAAATTGTACAGCTATATTTTCCCAATGTGAAAATACTGCATTGTGATGTCCATACGATGCACAAATTGCACAACTGCTGCCATGCAAATATCACAACATTCAAGGGACAGGATGCTACTATCGTCATCATCGTCATCCCACTTTTTCTCTCTAAAATCACATGTAAAGTTGCTCACGGTGCTAAAAACAATCCCATAAACAACACAAGACCTCAAGGCTATAAATACTAAAGCAGAATTAAACCACGCACTATTAAAAAAAATGAATATGGTAGTTAAAACCATTAAAACACATTTAAAATAAATAAAACTCATGATATAACACCCCATGGCTCAGTCTTAGAAACTTTCTTTGTTAAAAACCTGAGCTGCTTCTTTAAAGCATTGCACTGTTGTGTGCAATGCTCAAATTGAATGACTGTTGTGATGCAATGCACAAATTGCATGGCTGCTGTGTGCAATGCACAAATTGCATTACCGTTGTGTGCAATGCACAAATTTCACAACTGTTGTGTGCAATGCACAAATTGCATGACTGTTGTGTGCAATGCACAAATTGAATGACTGTTGTGATGCAATGCAGAAATTGTATGACCATTGTGTGCAATGCACAAATTTCACAACTATTGTGTGAAATGCACAAATTTCACGACTGTTGTGTGCAATGCACAAATTTCACGACTGTTGTGTGCAATGCACAAATTTCACGACTGTTGTGTGCAATGCACAAATTGCATGACTGTTGTGTGCAATGCACAAATTGCATGACTGTTGTGTGCAATGCACAAATTGTAGGGCTGTTGTTATGCAATGCACAAACTGCATGGCTGTGTGCAATGCACAAATTTCATATCTGTTGTGTGCAATGCATAAATTGCATGACTGTTGTGTTCAATGGACAAATACACCCACATTCAAGATACAGGTCTCATGTAAATCCAATCCTATTCTGCAAAGGAGAAATATTGGTAAACATTCTGTAACTCCATCAGTCTAGTTCTGGAATTGGATATTATTTTGGGACTCATACTCCAAGCAAATTCCACCCTGATATCATCATTATTACTACTGTCGTCATCATCACCATTGACTCTCAATTAACCAGCAACCAGAACTCTCAAGCAACTGGCACACCTTTTTTCAAATATAGTTTAAATAAAAACTAAAATTAAATCCATTTTAACTGCCATTTAACTCAAATTGCACACTGCATCCACAAAGCTGTTCCCATAATACAGTAAAAGTGAAGTTTGCCTTAATTTGCTTTTTAATGTCAAAGTCAATACCGAATTTATAGCATGGTACAATATTAGTGAGACCCATTTTAATAGTGACTATCCATCAACCAGAAATAACATTGACCTGGAGCCTATCCATCCTCATGGGGTCCATGGGTTAATGGAGAGGCTACTCTATGAAAAATAATGTTAATATTGAACGGCCAGCAATATTTCATGGCTGGAAATATGATTGTCTATGGAGAGCTGCAGTGTATGCTTCCAACACACAAGGTGGATTTGCAAGGGCTGAGAAGCAAGGAAAGGAAATCAAAGTATGCCAGTATGGCCCATCTCTCTTCGCCCAACAGGGGTGCATCTACACTAGAAAATTAACACAGTTTGATACCACTTTAGCTGCTTTGGCTCAATGCTATGGAACCCTAGATTCTGTTAAAATTTGTCATCTCTCCTTCTCAGGCCATTCTCTATACTGCCCTCTTGTGGGTGCACCTGAGCACCGCATACATGCATATTTGTTTGTTTTTGGGACCATAGCCCAAAATAGGGTTGATCTTTTAGCTGAAACCCCACCAGTATTTTAAATTGGATCATGAAGGGTCTGTGTACCAAGTTAGTCCCTGATCCATCATGCCATGGAGGAGCCTTTGCGGAACAAACATACACACATACTGTATATACTCGAGTATAAGCCTAGTTTTTCAGCCCTATTTTTTAAGACCGAAAAAGCCACCCTCTGCTTATACTCGGGTGAGGGTCCTGGTTGGCTTATATTTGGGTCAGCTTATACTCGAGAATATATGGTACATTTATTATTTTTCTCTATTATTATTGGTATTATTACATTTATATTTTTTCTATTATTGTTGCTACTATTACATTTATTTTACTCTATTTTTATTATTATTAATAATACATTTATTATTTCACTCTGATCTTATTATTATTATTATTATTATTGCATTTACTACTTTACTCTATTTATTATTACTTGTATTATTTTCCTGTATTCATTATTATTATTATTACATGTATTATTTTACTCTATTATTATTAAAAGGATACATTAAGCACATTTACATTGAAGAAGATGAGAATTATGATTGGATCAGAGTTGGACAGTCTTATCTTAAATTTGAGTATGTAAATATTCAAAAACATTTAACCCACTGATGCCTCAATTAATGTACTTTTATCGGTATCTATTTTTATTTCTGAAATTTACCACCCTCGGCTTATACTGGAGTCAATGTTTTCCCAGGTTTTTTTGTGGTAAAATTAGGTGCCTCGGCTTATATTTGGGTCGGCTTATACTCGAGTATATACAGTAATGTAATTTTATTGGTATCTATTTTTATTTCTGAAATTTACCACCCTCGGCTTATACTGGAGTCAATGTTTTCCCAGGTTTTTTTGTGGTAAAATTAGGTGCCTCAGCTTATATTTGGGTTGGCTTATACTCGAGTATATACAGTAATGTAATTTTATTGGTATCTATTTTTATTTCTGAAATTTACCACCCTCGGTTTATACTGGAGTCAATGTTTTCCCAGGGTTTTTTTTGTGGTAAAATTAGGTGCCTTGGCTTATATTCGGGTCGGCTTATACTCGAGTATATACAGTAATGTTGTTTTTTCTCTCTCTCTCCCTTTTTGATCCTTTTTTAATTGCAGTTTTCCTACTGTCTATACAATCAAATGTTCTCACTCTTTTGATGTTAATTTACTCTATCTTATAAGGTAAAACTTCAGTAAAAATATATTTTAAAAAAATAAAAGAAGAAGACGTGGTGAGTGATAGATCTCTTCCAAAGTAGCAAAAAATGCAGATGTGAGACGGAGTTATGCAAGCCTTGCATAAGGAGACGGAGCAAAAGGACGGCCTTTCCGTTCCGCAGCCTCGGCTTTCTGAGGATTTCCGTCTCGTTGGGGAAATGTATAAATCTTGGGTTGGTTTCCATAACATTCTTTTCCGCAGACAAGTAAAGGCTTTTTCTGACAGCTTCTTGATGTGTGACTACATAAGACCCACTTACACAACGCACTGAGTATTGCAAATTGCTGGGATATTTTTTCCAGTGAGGTATGTTTTAAACTGGGTTTCAATTGGAATGGATTAAATCCATTTTTTGGTGTCGGGAGTGACCCGAGAAACTGCAAGTCGCTTCTGGTGTGAGAAAATTGGCCCAGGGGACATTGCCCGTATGTTTGATGTTTTTACCATACTTGTGGGAGGCTTCTCTCATGTCCCCGCAAGGGGAGCTGGAGCTGACAGGTGGGAGCTCACCCTGCTCTTCCTGGATTCGAATCCCTGACCTGTCCTCACAAGGAGCTGGAGCTGACAGAGGGAGCTCATCCACGCTCTCCCCAGGGTTGGATCCGAACCAGCAACCCTCAGGTCAGCAACCCAATCTTCAAGTCTGCAGTCCTGCCCAGCACAAGGTTTTAACCCACTGCTGTACTGGCAGGACTGCTGACTGACAGGTCGGGGATTCGAATCCAGGAAGAGCAGGGTGAGCTCCCATCTGTCAGCTCCAGCTCCCCATGTGGAGACATGAGAAAAGCCTCCCAGAAGGATGATAAAAAACATCAAAATATCCTGACAATGTCTTCTAGGCAACGTCCTTGTAGACAGCCAATTCTATAACAGCAGAAGCGACTTGCAGTTTCTCAAGTTGTTCCTGATATGGAAAAAAAATTGGTTTTACTGTGGAATTGTGTTTAAACTCTTGCTGGTGTCCTTTTAATCTGGGAGAAAGGCATGATAGAAATATTACTACTACCACTACTACGGTTACTACTAAATATGATGATGATGATGATAACAATATGTATTGCAATGTGTTTTATTTATTGTTTATTGTTTGTATTTGGGGCTTCTGACCTGTGCAGCAACCCTGAGTCCCTGCCGGGAGATGGTGGCGCGGTAGAAAAATAAAATTATTATTATTATTATTATTATTATTATTATTATTATTATTAACCAAGGTATGAGCAAACTTTGGCCCTCCAGGTCTTTTGGACTTTTCTTTTCCAGAAATGGGAACCAGGGGCAGCTAATGACCCTGAACAAAGGATGCCCCCAGGCAGGAAGAAGCCAGGAGATAAAGCTATTCTATGCTAATTAAGGTGATTAACTACAACATTCACACCGTCCTCCAACTGACAAAGAGTTCTTCTCTCACCCTGGACTTTCCACAGATATATATATAAACCTTCCTTGCTTAGTTTCTCCATATACCTCACAACCTCTGAGGATGCCTGCCATAGATGTGGGCGAAACGTCAGGAGAGAATGCTTCTGGAACATGACCAGACAGCCCGGAAAACATACAACAACCCTGTGATCCCGGCCATGAAAGCCTTTGACAACACATCTGTAAAAGCTGTCGTGGACTCTGCTGCTTTCTGGGAATGCATTGGAGTCTCCTTCTCTGGAGGTCTTAATACAGAGGCTGGGTGGCCATCTGTCGGGAGGGTTTTGATTGTCTTTCTGCCCGGCAGAAGGGGCTCAGACTTGATGGCCTTTGGGGGTCCCCTCCAAATCAAGGATTCCCTACCGTGTTTCCCCGAAAATAAGACAGTGTCTTATATTAATTTTTGCTTCCAAAGATGTGCTAGGTCTTATTTTCAGGGGATGTCTTATTTTTCCATGAAGAAGAATTCACATTTATTGTTGAACAAAAAAATGAACATTTATTATATACAGTAGAGTCTCACTTATCCAAGCCTCACTTATCCAAGCCTCTGGATTATCCAAGCCATTTTTGTAGTCAATGTTTTCAATATATCGTGATATTTGGGTACTAAATTCGTAAATACAGTACAGTAGAGTCTCACTTATCCAACATAAACGGGCTGGCAGAATGTTGGATAAGCGAATATGTTGGATAATAAGGAGGCATTAAGGAAAAGCCTATTAAATATCAAATTAGGTTATGATTTTACAAATTAAGCACCAAAGGATCATGTTATACAACACATTTGACAGAAAAAGTAGTTCAATACGCAGTAATGCCATGTAGTAATTATTGTATTTACGAATTTAGCACCAAAATATCACGATGTATTGCAAACATTGACTACAAAAATGCGTTGGATAATCCAGAACGTTGGATAAGTGAGTGTTGGATAAGTGAGACTCTACTGTAATTACAACATAGCATTACTGTGTATTGAACTACTTTTTCTGTCAAATTTGTTGTATAACATGTTTTGGTGCTCAATTTGTAAAACCATAACCTAATTTGATGTATAATAGGCTTTTCCTTAATCCTTATTATCCAAAATATTCGCTTATCCAAGCTTCTGCCGGCCTGCTTAGCTTGGATAAGTGAGACTCTACTGTACTGTACAGTAGATATAATCACAAACCAGCATAACCAGACAAACTGTGAATCCTATCAAGAATTTCTTGTTATTACCATTCTTTTCATGTACAACCATCTATGAAACATACATTTACCAATCCTGTTCATTGGGCATGCTTCCAAACAAAACCTTTGCTTGGTCTTACTTTCGGGGGAGGCCTTATATTTAGCAATTCAGTAAAATCTCTACTAGGTCTTATTTTCTGGGGGTGTCTTATTTTTGGGGAAATAGGGTAATTCCATGATGTCTAGATGGAAGAGGGCTTGGGTTGGGTGAATCCTTTGCATGGATGGGAAAATGATGCATCCAAACACGTGACAGATTTAACTTTGGTGTCTTCATTGCTGCAAAAGCGGGCACAGGAGCCCCTGGAAAACTGCAGAGCCAGATTCTGTATCTTGAGGTCTAGCAAGGACTGCAAAGGATTCATTCAGCACTTTAAGTATTACACCTGCTGTATAATTATCCCTCCCTGATAACTTGATATTGCTTTGCACCTTGGCCTGGATCTTTTGACTCAAATCGGGATTTTAATATTATTGTGTATATTGACTTTTATGACTGTTTTTAATCATGTTGAAGTTTTACTGCTCGGTTTAATGTTTTATCTGATTTGTGCTGTCGTGTCTGGGCATGGCCCCATGTAAGCCGCCCCGAGTCCCTCCGGGGAGATGAGGCGGGATATAAGAATAAAATTATTATTATTATTATTATTATTATTATTATTATTATTATTATTATTATTACGACACAGCAAACAAGATAGATATGCTGGATTTCGTATCACAAAATCACAAGTCAAACACTTCCCAAGTGTCTAGGACTGTGTGATGTATTATTATTATTATTATTATTATTATTATTATTATTACGACACAGCAAACAAGATAGATATGCTGGATTTCGTATCACAAAATCACAAGTCGAACACTTCCCAAGTGTCTAGGACTGTGTGATGTATTATTATTATTATTATTATTATTATTATTATTATTATTATTATTATTATTATGACACAGCAAACAAGATAGATATGCTGGATTTCGTATCACAAAATCACAAGTCAAACACTTCCCAAGTGTCTAGGACTGTGTGATGTATTATTATTATTATTATTATTATTATTATTATTATTATTATTATTATTATTATTACGACACAGCAAACAAGATAGATATGCTGGATTTCGTATCACAAAATCACAAGTCAAACACTTCCCAAGTGTCTAGGACTGTGTGATGTATTATTATTATTATTATTATTATTATTATTATTATTATTATTATTATTATTATTATTACGACACAGCAAACAAGATAGATATGCTGGATTTCGTATCACAAAATCACAAGTCGAACACTTCCCAAGTGTCTAGGACTGTGTGATGTATTATTATTATTATTATTATTATTATTATTACGACACAGCAAACAAGATAGATATGCTGGATTTCGTATCACAAAATCACAAGTCGAACACTTCCCAAGTGTCTAGGACTGTGTGATGTATTATTATTATTATTATTATTATTATTATTATTATTATTATTATTATTACGACACAGCAAACAAGATAGATATGCTGGATTTCGTATCACAAAATCACAAGTCGAACACTTCCCAAGTGTCTAGGACTGTGTGATGTATTATTATTATTATTATTATTATTATTATTATTATTATTATTATTATGATTATTATTACGACACAGCAAACAAGATAGATATGCTGGATTTCGTATCACAAAACCACAAGTCAAACACTTCCCAAGTGTCTAGGACTGTGTGATGTATTATTATTATTATTATTATTATTATTATTACGACACAGCAAACAAGATAGATATGCTGGATTTCGTATCACAAAATCACAAGTCAAACACTTCCCAAGTGTCTAGGACTGTGTGATGTATTATTATTATTATTATTATTATTATTATTATTATTATGACACAGCAAACAAGATAGATATGCTGGATTTCGTATCACAAAATCACAAGTCAAACACTTCCCAAGTGTCTAGGACTGTGTGATGTATTATTATTATTATTATTATTATTATTATTATTATTATTATTATTATTATTACGACACAGCAAACAAGATAGATATGCTGGATTTCGTATCACAAAATCACAAGTCAAACACTTCCCAAGTGTCTAGGACTGTGTGATGTATTATTATTATTATTATTATTATTATTATTATTATTATTATTATTACGACACAGCAAACAAGATAGATATGCTGGATTTCGTATCACAAAATCACAAGTCGAACACTTCCCAAGTGTCTAGGACTGTGTGATGTATTATTATTATTATTATTATTATTATTACGACACAGCAAACAAGATAGATATGCTGGATTTCGTATCACAAAATCACAAGTCGAACACTTCCCAAGTGTCTAGGACTGTGTGATGTATTATTATTATTATTATTATTATTATTATTATTATTATTATTATTATTATTACGACACAGCAAACAAGATAGACATGCTGGATTTCGTATCACAAAATCACAAGTCGAACACTTCCCAAGTGTCTAGGACTGTGTGATGTATTTTCGGATGATGCGCACAGATCCCAGTAGGGTGGCCTTTTGCAGTTGGCAGATCGTAATGTTGTCAATGTCTATTGTTTCCAAATGCCGGCTGAGATCTTTTGGCACGGCACCCAGTGTGCCGATCACCACCGGGACCACCTGCACTGGTTTCTGCCAGAGTCTTTGAAGTTCAATCTTGAGGTCCTGAGAGCGGCTGAGTTTTTCCTGTTGTTTTTCGTCAATGCAACTGTCACCTGGGATGGCGACATCAATGATCCAAACCTTTTTCTTTTCCACAACTGTGATGTCTGGTGTGTTGTGTTCCAGAACTTTGTCAGTCTGGATTCGGAAGTCCCACAGTATCTTTGCGTGCTCATTTTCCATTGTGATCCCACCAGTTCTTTGCTGCTGGGAGGTGGGACTTGAGGCATAAGTTCCAATGGATCATTTGGGCCACATAGTTGTGCCTCTGTTTGTAGTCTGTCTGCTATTATTAAGCAACATACATTTAGGGAAGGGGAAAGGCAGCCTTGGTTGGAATCAGCCCCACAAACCCATCTCCCTTCCCAGCCCAGTGCATTTCTTATCTCAAAGGATAAGAAATGCAGAACCACAACAGATGGCCCGTTCTCACATGCTGGGCACTGCAAAACGTATTTCTCCTTGGCAAAAAGAGGGGTTCCAGGACTGAGGTCACCAAGAAAACCCCATTGTGTGGAAACCTGGCTTGGAAATTCAAACAAAAGTCATCCTGTGAGCTGAGAAATCCCCCGCTTTGCAGGAGACGCGTGGCTTAGTCTCCCCATTATTATGTCCCGCTTTTATCTCCTGACGAAGATGCAAAGAGGATCACACCATTTTAAAAAATGCAATTTAAAACCCACAACATACAAATATCGAAATAAATCTATAAATATTAAAATAGGCGAGGCTTACAAGGCTGGAGGGAAGCCCTGGAGCAGGGCCAAGAAGAAGATGGAGACAGTTTCATGCCTAGGAGAGATGCTGAAGGAAAGAAAATGATTGATTGATTGATTGATTGATTGAAAGGAGTTTCTGACTAACCATTAGGACTTTAAGAGCTGTTTGACAAAGACCTTCCTCCTTTGGAGGCCTTTAAGCACAGCTTGGAAGGACATCTTTCAGGAGTGATCTAGCTGAGTATTTCCTGGATCATCAGCAAGCGGGTGGACTAGATGCCCTTTGGGGTTCCCTTCATCACTCCTCTTCTATGATTCTCTACAGCACTGGTTCTCAACCTTCCTAATGCTATGACCCTTTAATACAGTTCCTCATGTGGTGGTGACCCCCAACCATTAAATTATTTTCATTGCTACTTCATAACCGTAATTTTGCGACTGCCCCGGGCTGTGGCGCAGGCTGGTGAGCAGTCAGCTGCAGCCAGCTGCAAAAAATCACTCTGACCAAGAGGTCATGAGTTTGAGGCCAGCTCGGAGCCTGTGTTTGTTTGTCTCTGTCTTTGTTCTATGTTAAGGCATTGAATGTTTGCCTTATATGTGTAATGTGATCTGCCCTGAGTCCCCTTCGGGGTGAGAAAGAAGGGCGGAATATAAATACTGCAAATCTATATATATAAAAGAGTGATGGCATCAGGGCGGCGGACAAAACAACAAAACTACAGGCCCCCCAACCTCGAAATCTGACAACACAACCCATCATCCATGGCTCTAGGTTGATACAACAAAAAGAAAAGAAAAATAAAGTCCTAATTAGAGGGAGAGGAATAATTGGTTTTATCCAATTGTTGCCAGTTAGAAGACTAAGCTCCGCCCACTTGGTCTCCTTGCAACCTACTCAGCCCAGGGGACAGGCACAGTTAGGCCTCAGGCCTCTTTCACACTGCCTATAAGATACAGATTATATGGCAGTGCAGACAAGGCCCTTCCACACAGCTATATTACCCATTTATAATCTTATATTATCTGCTTTGAACTGGATTATCTTGACTCCACACTGCCATATAATCCACTTCAGTGTGCAGTCGGACACAACTGGATTTAATGTCAAGAGAAAACCTTTACCCTTTACCTTAACTACCACCAATTCCTCAATACTTTATTTGCCATACCACCAGACTTTGCCACAGCAACGCATGGCCGGGCACAGCTAGTAAATAAATAAATACTGTTATGATTTGTAATGTAAATATCTGATATGCAGGATTTACTGGACCAAATCTGGCACAAATACTCAATACACCCAAATTTGAATAATGGTGGGGTTCGGAGTGGATTGATTTTGCCATTTGGGAGTTGTACTTGCTGGGATTTATAGTTCACCTACAATCAAAGAGCATTCTGAACTCCACCAACAATGGTATTGAACCAATCTTGGCACACAAAATCCCCATGACCAACAGAAAATACTGGAAGCGTTTGGTGGGCATTGACCTTGAGTTTGGGAGTTGTAGTTCACCTACATCCAGAGAGCACTGTGGACTCCAAACAATGATGGATTAGGACCAAATCTGGCACAAATATTCAATATGCCCAAATGTGAACACTGGTGGAAGTCTTGTCGAAGGCTTTCATGGCCGGGATCACAGGGTTGTTGTATGTTTTCCAGGCTGTATGGCCATGTTCCAGAAGCATTCTCTCCTGACATTTCACCCACATCTGAGGATGCTTGCCATAGATGTGGGCGAAACGTCAGGAGAGAATACTTCTGGAACATGGCCATACAGACCAGAAAACATACAACAACCCCAACACTGGTGGAGTTTGGGGAAATAGACTTTAATATTTGGGAGTTGTAGTTGCTGGGATTTATAGTTCTCCTACAATCAAAGAGCCCCTTGAGCCCCACTAAGGACAGAATTGGGCCAAACTTCCCACACAGAACCCACATGGCCGACAGAAAATACTGGAGGGATTTGGGTTCCTAAGACCACCAGAAATAGGTGTTTTCTGATGGCCATTGGTGACCCCTCTGAAGCCCCCCTCATGACTCCCCCAGGGGTCCTGACCCCCAGGTTGAGAAACACTGCTCTAGAGGAAAGCTGACCTCTGATTTCATTGAAGACAGCAAAGGTTTCATGTTGGCACTTGAGTTTGAATCTATGACCTCTAAAAGGCCTGTCTCTTCTCTCCGGGCCCAGAAATCCCAGCCTCGCAGCCCAAATCCCAGCTCTTCTGGTTCTGTTCCAACACGCAGCGTCACCTGCCAACGCTGTTCAAGAATTTCCAGGTAGGCAGCAAAAGAGATTGTGGGACATGATCAAGGAGGAGCTCTGCAGGGCCCTAGACCAGGGGTCCCCAAACTTTTTAAGCTGAGGGCCGGTCCACAATCCTTCAGACTGTTGAGGGGCCGGATTATCATTTGAAAAAAACAAACAAACAAATTCTGATGCACACTGCACATGTCTTATTTGTAGTGCAAAAACAACAACAAGAAGAAGAAAAATGAAAGAACAATACAGTATTTAAAAATAAAAACAATTTTAACCAACATACATTGATCAGGATTTCAATGAGAAGTGTGCTTCTGCTTCTGGCCAATGAGATATTCAAGTTAATTAGGATTGTTGTTGTTGTTGTGTGCCTTCAAGTCATTTCAGACTTTGGGCGAGCCTAAGTCTAAAATTTATTTATTATTTATTTATTTACTGCATTAATTTACTACATTTGTATCACACCCTTCTCACCCCAAAGGGGACTCAGAGTGGCTTACAAATTATATGTACATACAATATATTATATTATTAGCAAAGAACAATATTAGCATTATATATTACTATATTGAACTATACCACTATACTATAATATTATTAGTAATATTATATGTAATATAGAACATATAATTAATATTATTATATGGTATTATTAGTGTTATAATGTATTTCATTATAATATTATTATCAATATTATATGTATATACAATATATTATATTATAAAACTGAGGGCGGGGGCCAGGTAAATGACCTCGGAGGGCCGCATCCGGCCCCCGGGACTTAGTTTGGGGACCCCTGCCCTAGACTCTTGCAGTTGGAAGAAGGGCCCACAAAGGACATCCAGTCCAACCCTTCTGCCAGGCAGAAAGACACAGCTAAAGCACCCCAGGGAGATGCCCTTGAAGCTTCTGTTCAAAAGCATCCAAAGAAGGGAGGTGCCCGTTCCCCAACACCCTCCAAGGCAGTCAAAGAGGAAGCTTTTTCTTAATATTTACGTGGAATCTCTTTTCCTTCCATTTGAATCCATACCTCCACCTTATCCTAGTCTCTAGAGCGGAAGAAAAGAAGTGTTTCCCTCCTCAAGGAGACATCCCTTCAAATATTTAAAGATCGCTCTTATATTCCCTTCTTTTCTCAAGCTAAACATTCCCAGCTGTCTCAGCTGCTCCTCAGAGGGATTCAAATAATAATAATAATAATAATAATAATAATAATAAGTAAGATAAGTAATAATAACAAGTAAAACAAGCAGTCAAAGAAGAAGAACATGCCCTGGCAGAATATGTAAAGCAAAGTGAAGAACCTGCTTTGATTGAAGTCAAAAATCAGAAACTCCTCAAAGCACAGCAGACAAAAAACCAGTACAAGAAAACCGCACTACAAACTAGAGCTGACAGCTGGCACAACAAAACATTGCATGGAAAGTTCCTTGACAAAATTGAAGGAAAAGCTGACAAGGAGAAGACCTGGCTCTGGCTCACGAATGGGACCCTGAAGAAGGAGACAGAAGGCCTGATCCTTGCAGCCCAGGAGCAAGACATCAGGACAAAGGCAATTCAGGCCAAGATGTTTTCAATACATTGCATGTTTTGGTGCTAAATTCGTAAATACAGTAATTACAACATAACATTACTGCGCATTGAACTACTTTTTCTGTCAAATTTGTTGTATAACATGATGTTTTGGTGCTTAATTGGTAAAATCATAACCTAATTTGATGCTGAATAGGCTTTTCCTTAATCTCTCCTTATTATCCAAGATATTCGCTTATCCAAGCTTCTGCCGGTCCGTTTAGCTTGGATAAGTGAGACTCTACTGTAATTGCTGTATTTACGAATTTAGCAACAAAACATCACAATGCATTGAAAACATTGACTACAAAAACATAGACTACTAAAAGGCAGACTGTGTTGGATAATACAGAATGTTGGATAAGTGAAGGTTGGATAAGCAAGACTCTACTGTAATAAGAGAATCCAATTACAGTAGAGTCTCACTTATCCAACATAAACGGGCCAGCAGAACCTTGGATAAGTGAATATCTTGGATAATAAGGAGGGATCAAGGAAAAGCCTATTAAACACCAAATTAGGTTATGATTTTACAAATTAAGCACCAAAACTTCATGTTATACAACAAATTTGACAGAAAAAGTAGTTCAATATGCAGTAATGCAATGTAGTAATTACTGTATTTACGAATTTAGCACCAAAATATCACGATGTATTCAAAACATTGGCTACAAAAATGCATTGGATAATCCAGAATGTTGGATAAGCGAGTGTTGGATAAGTGAGACTCTACTGTATTCCAAACCCGGAGCCAAGCTCAAATCCAATGAGTCCGAAAGCAAATTCAACCCAAAACGAAGACGACTGAACTGGGGTGGTTGGACTTTGGATGCAAACAGAAGACAGCGGCTTGTATTGAAAATAATTATTTTCTGCACATCCAAAACCCAGCCCTATATGATACTGACAAATATTTCATGCAAAACTCTCAAATGGAAAAGAAATAGCACTAAAAAAAAGGGGAATTTGGAAGTTTTGTTCTTGGCTGAGCGAAGGAGGCGAGGGCAGATGGAAGTCCCTCCTGTTTACATGCGGAGAAGGCTTTCTCAGATTCCACCAACGTTGCCGACGCCTGCTGCCTTGTTACGTAATAACTCATTATTAAGCCCCATTAGAGTCATTTAAAAATAATAACTACTTTTAAGCCCTTGGAAATTGCAACCACGGATTCAACAGAGTGAAACGTTCTGGGCAAACCCTTCTTCCGGCTCTTCAACCCACGGCCAGGACCAAATCTAACCAGTGCAGAGGTGCATCTACACCGCAGAATGAATGCAGTTTGATACTGCCCGGGCTGTGGCTCAGGCTGGTGAGCAGCCAGCTGCAACAAATCACCACTCTGACCAAGAGGTCATGAGTTCGAGGCCCGCTCGGAGCCTATGTTTGTCTTGTCTTTGTTCTATGTTAAAAGGCATTGAATGTTTGCCTATATGTGTCATGTGATCCGCCCTGAGTCCCCTTCGGGGTGAGAAAGAAGGGCGGAATATAAATGCTGCAAATAAATAAATAAAGCCCATCCCATATCCCCACTATTCTCTTCCTTTAGAAATTGTCTGGAAAACTTGAGATGCCTACGACTAATCGTATCCTTAGCTCAAAACTGCCCAGAAAGGAAATGCAAATGGTTTCAAAGCTGGTTTGGAGGGAACAAAATAGACCAGAAGTCCTAGAAAGGGGAGAACTTGTTGATTTGGTGTCGACCTTTGTTCTGTTAATTTTAATACATGTATTTTAATTATATTACTGTATATACTCGAGTATAAGCTTAGTTTTTCAGCCCTCTTTTAGGACTGAAAAAAAACCCTCCTCGGCTTATACTCAGGTGAGGGTCCTGGTGGGCTTATATTCAGGTCGGCTTATACTCAAGTATATAGGGTATATTGATTATTTTTCTCTATTATTATTCATATTGTTACATTTATTATTTTACTCTATTAATTATTATTATTACATTTATTATTTTACTCTATTATTGTTGTTACTTTTACATTTATTTTACTCTATTTTTATTATTAATACATTTATTTTACTGCATTTATTATTATTATTACAGTAGAATCTCACTTATCCAACATAAACGGGCCGGCAGAATGTTGGATAAGCGAATATGTTGGATAATAAGGAGGCATTAAGGAAAAGCCTATTAAACATCAAATTAGGTTATGATTTTACAAATTAAGCACCGAAACATCAGGTTATACAACACATTTGACAGAAAAAGTAGTTCAATACGCAGTAATCTTATGTTGTAATTACTGTATTTACTAACTTAGCACCAAAATATCACGATGTATTGAAAACATTAACTACAAAAATGTGTTGGATAATCCAAAACGTTGGATAGGTGAGTGTTGGATAAGTGAGACTCTACTGTAATTATTATTATTATTATTATTATTATTATTATTATTACATTTATTATTTTACTCTATTATTGTTGTTACTTTTATATTATTTTACTCTATTTTTATTATTATTAATACATTTTTATTTTACTCTATTTATTATTACATTTATTGTTTTATTGCATTTATTATTATTATTACATTTATTATTTCACTCTATTATTATTAAAAGGATACATAAGCACATTTACATTGAAGAAGATGAAAATAATGATTTTATCAGAGTTGAACAGTCATATCTCAAATTACAGGTGAAATATAGATGTTTTAAATAAACAATAAATAAATAAAGTTGCAAGATTCCTGATGGGTTTTGGAGCTGGCCACTTGCTGGCCATTGGTCCCCATTTTTTACCAGGGCCAAAATCACAAAATTTGGGGGACGTCTCTTCTGGATCAGCCAACACAAACCGATTTCTCCTGAATCTTCACATGCCCGTGGTTGTCAATTGCCTTAAACATATTCTTAATTAGTTCTAGAACATCTTGCTTTAATGGGCTATGTTGTTATATCAACTTTGTATCTGTTTCAATTACGCATCTGATTTTGAGCTGTTTAAACTGATTTTATCACATGCCACCCTGACACCCTTGTGAGCCGCTTTGGGTCCTAATCTAGTAGAAAGGCAGCATATAAAATGGAATAAAATAAATACAGGTATATATATATATATATACACACACACACAGTAGAGTCTCACTTATCCAAGCCTTGCTAATCCAAGCCTCTGGATTATCCGACGCATTTTTGTAGTCAATGTTATCAATATATCATGATATTTTGGTGCTAAATTCGTAAATACGGTAATTACTACATAACATTACTGCATATTGAACTACTTTTTCTGTCAAATTTGTTGTATAACATGAAGTTTTGGTGTTTGATTTGTAAAATCATAACCTAATTTGATGTTTAATAGGCTTCTACTTGATCCCTCCTTATTATCCAAGATATTCGCTTATCCAAGCTTCTGCCGGCCCATTTAGCTTGGATAAGTGAGACTCTACTGTATATGTATATATATGTATGTATGTATGTATATATGTGTGTGTGTGTGTGTGTGTTGTGTACTCTTTATCTGAAATGCTTAGGACCAAAAGGATTTTTTTTCCAGATTTTGGAATACAGTGGAGTCTCACTTATCCAACATTCTGGATTATCGAACACATTTTTGTAGTCAGTGTTTTCAAGGCATTGTGATATTTTGGTGCTAAATTCGTAGATACAGTAATTACTACATAGCATTAATGTGTAATGAACTACTTTTTCTGTCAAATTTGTTGTCTAACATGATGTTTTGGTGCTTAATTTGTAAAATCATAACCTAATTTGATGGTTAATAGGCTTTCCCTTTATCTCTCCTTATTATCCAAGATATTCACTAATCCAAGCTTCTGCCGGCCCGTTTATGTTGGATAAGTGAGACTCTACTGTATATGTATATGTGTGTATATATATGTTGCGTATTCTTTATCTGAAATCCTTAGGGCCAGAAGGATTTTTTTTCCAGATTTTGGAATATAGTAGAGTCTCACTTATCCAATGTTCTGGATTATTGAACACATTTTTGTAGTCAATGTTTTCAAGGCATTGTGATATTTTGGTGCTAAATTCGTAAATACAGTAATTACTACACAGCATTAATGTGCAATGAACTACTTTTTCTGTCAAATTTGTTGTATAACATGATGTTTTGGTGCTTGATTTGTAAAATCATAACCTATTTTGATGTTTAATAGGCTTTTCCTTAATCTCTCCTTATTATCCAAGATATTCGCTTATGAAAGGTTCTGCCGGCCTGTTTAGCTTGGATAAGTGAGACTCTACTGTGTGTGTGTGTGTGTGTGTGTGTGTGTATGTGTGTGTGTGTGTGTGTGTGTGTGTGTGTGTATGTATGTGTGTGTGTGTGTGTGTATATATATATATATATATATATATATATATATATATATATATATATATATAGGTTGCATATTCTTTATCCGAAATGCTTAGGACCAGAAGGATTTTCCCCCAGATTTTGGAATATTTGCATCTACATAATGAGGTACCTCGGAGATGGGACCCAAGTCTAAACTACGAAATCTATGGATGTTTTGTACACACTTGACAGGCAGAGTTGGAAGGCGATTTCACACTACATTTCTTCATAATTTTGCACACAAAGAACCATTAGAAAGCAAAAGTGTCACTCACGATCTCAGAAAGGCAGCATCTACAATGGAATAAAATAAATACAGTGTAGTGTCACTTGGTATCTCAGCCCCAAATGCAGATGGACTTTGGAGCATTTTAGCATGCTGAATAAAGGATGCTCAACCTGCATTGTGATGATGATGACGATGATGATGATGATGATGATGGTGACCACGATGATGATGATGACAATAACAGTAGTACCACACCAAGGATGCTTATATTATGCACACTGATGACAATGTGTTTTTGAAGGCTTTCATGGTCAGAATCACAGGGTTGTTGTGTGTTTTCCATGCTGTCTGGCCATGTTCCAGAAGCATTCTCTCCTGACGTTTTGCCCACATCTATGGCAGGCATCCTCATATACCTCACAACCTCTGGGGATGCCTGCCAGAGATGTGGGCGAAACGTCAGGAGAGAATGCTTCTGGAAAATGGCCATACAGCCCGGAAAACATACAACAACCCACTGATGACAATATTACCAACAGGAAAATGTCTCAACTCATGCCAACCTTTTGAAAGACTGCAAATGGGAAAGTGGACACCCCACCAAGACATTTCTATTTCTGCACCCATTGGATGCCACCCAACAAGTCTCTTGCTACCAACTTCTCAGAATTCACCTGCCTTGGATAAAAAGATATACAGTAGAGTCTCACTTATCCAACCTTCGCTTATCCAACATTCTGGATTATCCAACGCAATCTGCCTTTTAGTAGTCAAATGTTTTTGTAGTCAATGTTTTCAATACTGTACATTGCAATTTTTGGTGATAAATTCGTAAATACAATAATTGCTACGTAACGTTACTGTGGATTGAACTGCTTTTTCTGTCGGTTTGTTTTAAAACATGGTGTCTTTGGTGCTTAATTTGTAAAACCATGACATAATTTGACGTTTAATAGGCTTTTCCTTAATCCCTCCTTATTGTGCAGCATTTTTCGCTTATCCAACGTTCTGCTGGCCCGTTTATGTCGGATAAACGAGACTCTACTGTATCAATTTTACAGATGGAGAATAAGATCACCGAGGCAAGTGGATTTCAGCTGGAGGCTGAAGCGGGGGAACCGCACTATTCCCATAAAACTTCTCCTCTGTTTGGTGGGTGATTTGGATCCGCTCTCCTCCCTACAAATGCCAAGACCGAGCCATAGTTTCACTGCAATTTGATGCACGCTGCTTCCTCCTCAAAAAGCCTCCTCCACAACCAGGAGAGAACGCTTTGCAGCCCCGTTTGCAGCCAACGGCCAGGAGATGTTTGCAAAGGTCCTTGCCTTGGAGCAGTGAGAATTGCAGCACCGCTGGCCTTCATTCACTTCGATTGATTTGTCAGAGGAGAAGGAAGTGTTTTTTAACACTGGTGGCCTTGCCGAAAATCTGCCAGGGTGGTGTCTTGTGTCCTGACACTGAAGTCCTGAATCCTGTTTGGTTTTGCTTCACACACGGCCCCGATTTGCACACAAGGAGTGACAACAAAGCCCCAAATCCCTGCGTAATCCACCCAGACAGAGAGACCAGGCAGAGTTTGACATTTGGTTTTAGGAGGGATGTCTGAAGAACAGTATCAGGATGCATCTGTACTGCAGAATGAATGCAGTTTGATGCCACTTGAACTGCCCTGGTTCCATGCCATGGGATCATATGGTTTGTGGTTTGGTAAGGCACTGGTATTGTTAGGCAGAGAAGACTAAAGACCCTGTAAAACTACATCTGTAGAGTTTGATATATTAATTTGTTGTGATTGTTATGCATTTAATATTGTTGTATTTTACATTGTTCTATTTTATTGTATATTTTTGGGCCCGGTCCCCATGTGAGCCGCCCCGAGTCCCCTCAGGGGGATAAGGGTGGCATACAAAAATAAAGTTGTTGTTGTTGTTGTTGTTGTTGTTGTTGTTGTTGTTGTTGTTGTTGTTGTTATTTTATGACACCGCAAAAAAGATAGACATGCTGGATTTCATATCACAAAACCACAAGTCGAACACTTCCCAAGTGTCTAGGACTGTGTGATGTATTTTCGGATGATGTGTGCAGATCCCAGCAGGGTGGCCTTTTGCAATTGGCAGATCGTGATTTTGTCAATGTCTATTGTTTCCAAATGCCGGCTGAGATCTTTTGGCACGGCACCCAGTGTGCCCATCACCACCGGGACCACCTGCACTGGTTTCTGCCAGAGTCTTTGAAGTTCAATCTTGAGGTCCTGAGAGTGGCTGAGTTTTTCCTGTTGTTTTTAATCTATGCGACTGTCACCTGGGATGGCAACATCAATGATCCAAACCTTGTTCTTTTCCACAACTATGATGTCTGGTGTGTTGTGTTCCAGAACTTTGTCAGTCTGGATTCGGAAGTCCCACAGTATCTTTGCGTGCTCATTTTCCAATACTTTTGCAGGTTTGTGATCCCACCAGTTCTTTACTGCTGGGAGGTGGTACTTGAGGCATTAAGTTCCAATGAATCATTTGGGCCACATAGTTGTGCCTCTGTTTGTAGTCTGTCTGTGCAATTTTCTTACAGAAAAGACATAATAATAATAATAATAATATTGATTTTTTTTTCTGAATACACACAAAGGGTCAGAAAAATTCATCATTATTATTATTATTATTATTATTATTATTATTATTATTATTATTATTATATCTCCCAGGGTTCCACAGCATTGAGCTTTGGAAGTTCAAGGCGTATCAAACCGCATTCATTCTACAGCATGAAGACACCCTCTAAAGCAGGGGTCCCCAAACTTTTTAAACGAGGGGCCAGTTCACGGTCCCTCAGACCATTGGAGGGCCAGACTATAAATTTAAAAAAACTATGAACAAATTCCCATGTACACTGCGCATATCTTATTTTAAAGTAAAAACAAACAAAATGGGAACAAATATAGACTTAATGTTAATAATAATCATAAATCATAATAAAAATAATAAAGAGGATTGGAAGAGACCCCTTGGGCCATTTAGTCCCCCTTCTACCTTTGTGCACCAAAAGCACAAGCAAAGCACCCCTGACAGATGGCCACCCAGTCTCAATGTTGTTAATAATAATAGTAATAATAAATCACATTGCAGACTGTGCAAGGAAACTGATGCAGACTTTGCAAGGAAACCAACAAAACAATTGATCATATCCTCAGCTGCTGTAAGAAAATTGCACAGACAGACTACAAACAGAGGCACAACTCTGTGGCCCAAATGATTCATTGGAACTTATACCACAAGTACCACCTGCCAGCAGTAAAGAACTGGTGGTATCACAAATCTGCAAAGGTTGTGGAAAATGAGCAAGCAAAGATACTGTGGGACTTCCGGATCCAGACTGACAAAGTTCTGGAACACAACACACCAGACATCACAGTTGTGGAAAAGAAAAAGGTTTGGATCATTGACGTCGCCATCCCAGGTGACAGTCGCATTGACGAAAAACAACAGGAAAAACTCAGCCGCTATCAGGACCTCAAGATTGAACTTCAAAGACTCTGGCAGAAACCAGTGCAGGTGGTCCTGGTGGTGATCGGCACACTGGGTCCCGTGCCAAAAGATCTCAGCCGGCATTTGGAAACAACATTGATAAAATCACGATCTGCCAACTGCAAAAGGCCACCCTGCTGGGATCTGCAGCATCATCCGAAAATACATCACACAGTCCTAGACACTTGGGAAGTGTTCGACTTGGGATCTTGTGAAACGAAATCCAGCATGTCTATCTTGTTTGCTGTGTCATAATAAAATAATAATAATAATAATAATAATAATAATAATAATAATAATAATAATACATCACATAGTCCTAGACACTTGGGAAGTGTTCGACTTGTGATTTTGTGAAACGAAATCCAGCATGTCTATCTTGTTTGCTGTGTCATACAATAAAATAATAATAATAATAATAATAATAATAATAATAATAATAATAATAATACATCACACAGTCCTAGACACTTGGGAAGTGTTCGACTTGTGATTTTGTGATACGAAATCCAGCATGTCTATCTTGTTTGCTGTGTCATAATAAAATAATAATAATAATAATAATAATAATAATAATAATAATAATACATCACACAGTCCTAGACACTTGGGAAGTGTTCGACTTGGGATCTTGTGAAACGAAATCCAGCATGTCTATCTTGTTTGCTGTGTCATACAATAAAATAATAATAATAATAATAATAATAATAATAATAATAATAATAATACATCACACAGTCCTAGACACTTGGGAAGTGTTCGACTTGTGATTTTGTGATACGAAATCCAGCATGTCTATCTTGTTTGCTGTGTCATAATAAAATAATAATAATAATAATAATAATAATAATAATAATAATAATAATACATCACATAGTCCTAGACACTTGGGAAGTGTTCGACTTGTGATTTTGTGAAACGAAATCCAGCATGTCTATCTTGTTTGCTGGGTCATAATAAAATAATAATAATAATAATAATAATAATAATAATAATAATAATACATCACACAGTCCTAGACACTTGGGAAGTGTTCGACTTGTGATTTTGTGAAACGAAATCCAGCATGTCTATCTTGTTTGCTGGGTCATAATAAAATAATAATAATAATAATAATAATAATAATAATAATAATAATAATAATAAATCACACAGTCCTAGACACTTGGGAAGTGTTCGACTCGTGATTTTGTGATACGAAATCCAGCATGTCTATCTTGTTTGCTGTGTCATAATAAAATAATAATAATAATAATAATAATAATAATAATAATAATAATACATCACATAGTCCTAGACACTTGGGAAGTGTTCGACTTGTGATTTTGTGAAACGAAATCCAGCATGTCTATCTTGTTTGCTGGGTCATAATAAAATAATAATAATAATAATAATAATAATAATAATAATAATAATAATAATAATACATCACACAGTCCTAGACACTTGGGAAGTGTTCGACTTGTGATTTTGTGAAACGAAATCCAGCATGTCTATCTTGTTTGCTGGGTCATAATAAAATAATAATAATAATAATAATAATAATAATAATAATAATAATAATACATCACATAGTCCTAGACACTTGGGAAGTGTTCGACTTGTGATTTTGTGAAACGAAATCCAGCATGTCTATCTTGTTTGCTGGGTCATAATAAAATAATAATAATAATAATAATAATAATAATAATAATAATAATAATAATAATACATCACACAGTCCTAGACACTTGGGAAGTGTTCGACTTGTGATTTTGTGAAACGAAATCCAGCATGTCTATCTTGTTTGCTGGGTCATAATAAAATAATAATAATAATAATAATAATAATAATAATAATAATAATAATAATAAATCACACAGTCCTAGACACTTGGGAAGTGTTCGACTCGTGATTTTGTGATACGAAATCCAGCATGTCTATCTTGTTTGCTGTGTCATAATAAAATAATAATAATAATAATAATAATAATAATAATAATAATAATAATAATAATACATCACACAGTCCTAGACACTTGGGAAGTGTTCGACTTGTGATTTTGTGATACGAAATCCAGCATGTCTATCTTGTTTGCTGGGTCATAATAAAATAATAATAATAATAATAATAATAATAATAATAATAATAATAATAATAATACATCACACAGTCCTAGACACTTGGGAAGTGTTCGACTTGTGATTTTGTGATACGAAATCCAGCATGTCTATCTTGTTTGCTGTGTCATAATAAAATAATAATAATAATAAATTACACAGTCCTAAATGCTTGGGAAGTGTTTGACTTGTAATTTTGGTCCAGGGCTGCCTCTGGAAACAAAGCTCACTCCAAAGCTCTGGCAATATAGGATGCAGCTGGTAATCTGCACATGCTCAGAGATACCCAGCATCTTACAGGGGATTGAAAGTGATCAAGCCACAGTGAGAGAAGACCACAAGGTCCATCTAGTACAGGGGTCCCCAAACTAAGGCCCAGGGTTTGGGCCCTCCAAAGTCATTTACCTGGCCCCCGCCCTCAGTTTTCGACTTAGGCACGCCACGCCCAAAGTCTGAAATGACTTGAAGGCACACAACAACAACAATCCTAATTAACTTGACTATTTTATTAGCCAGAAGCAGGCACACACTTCCCATTGAAATCCTGGTAGGATTATGTAGGTTAAAATTGTTTTTATTTTTAAATATTGTATTGTATTGTTCTTTCATTTACTAATATTGTGCTATGGTAATAATATCATATATTGTGTACCTATATACATATAATATTGATAATAATATTATAATGTAATACAATATAATACTAATAATAATACAATATAGTATTAATTATATATTATATATTAAATGTAATATTATTAATAATATTACAGTATAGTGGTATAGTACAATATCTATATATATAAAAGAGTGATGGCATCACGGCGACCCACAAAACAACAAAACTACAGGCCCCCCAACCTCGGAATTTGACAACACAACCCATCATCCACGCCTCTACGTTGATACAACAAAAAGAAAAGAAAAATAAAGTCCTAATTAGAGGGAGAGGAATGATTGTTTTTATCCAATTGCTGCCAGTTAGAAGGCTAAGCTCCTCCAACTTGGTCTCCTAGCAACCCAATAAAAAATAATAAAAAACACTAAAAATAATTAAAAACACTAAAAAATTAATACAATGAAATACTATAATAACAGAAAATAACTAAAAATAATACAAGAAAATAATAAAATATAATAAATAAAAAGATAACTTACAATAAAAATAATCTAAAAATACAAATAACGTCAAATAAAAATTCCACAACAATTTTTAACCAATACCACCACCACCACTTTGCCACAGCAACGCATGGCCGGGCACAGCTCGTAGTAATATATAATGCTAATATTGTGCTATGCTAATAATATAATATATTGTATGTACATACAACTTGTAAACTGCTCTGAGTCCCCTTCAGGATAAGAGTTGGTAGGGTATAAATGTAGTAAACAAACAAACAAACAATTGTTCTTGGGTTTTTTTTGCACTACAAATAAGACATGTGCAGTGTGCATAGGAATTTGTTGTTTTTGTTTGTTTTTTCAAATGATAATTCGGCCCCTCAACAGTCTGAGGGACCATGAACTGGCCCATGAACTTAAAAAATCTAGAAAATCTCCACTTAAAAAGTTTGAGGACCCCTGATCTAGTAGCTAGATGGATACAGAGAGCGCTTACATTCTGGAGCATGATACAGCATGGTTGGGCCCAGCGCAAACACGAGTTCGATGCCTCAGCCTTGATCTAAGTATCAGCAACACCACTCTACTTTCCTTCCTGAAATGGCTGTAAACAGGAGCAAAGGCCCTCATTGATACATAGAGCTTCCCTAGCTGGAAGCAGTCTATTCTCAAATTGCAATGGGTAGATAAGCCAAAGGTCTGTGTCACCCACCCTCTCCATTGGTGCTTTGCACATGCTCAGGTGCCTGATTGCTCTGGTCTGGAAGAAATCTACCCTCACATTGCTACACATGGAGTACCAGAAGCAACTGTCAAGGAAAGATGCTGCTCCTATCTCTGTCAGGGGTATTTTGATGGTGCTTTCCTGCCTGGCAGGGGTTGGACTAGATGGCCCATGTGGTCTCCCCCAACTCTATTATTCTATGTTTCTGTGCAGATGTTGCTACCCTTTCCTCCCTCCACTCCGGCACTCTGTGCATGCTCCAATGCCCTCTGGAAACTGGGGAGACAATTAGCCCTGATCCTCCCATGGAAGCTTCACAGTAGGACAGGGAACCAGAGGCAATTGGGAGGGAAAGGGCCCAGATCCAAACACTGGGTGGAATAAAGGGGGTTGGACTAGATGGCCCTTTGGGGGTCCCTTCCAGCTCTAGGATTCTGCGAGTCAGGAAGCAGCTTCGCTTTACATTATTATATATAATATAGAATCACTAGCTGTGCCCGGCCACGCGTTGCTGTGGCAAAGTGGTGGTGGTATTGGTTAAAAATTGTTGTGTAATTTTTATTTGACGTTATTTGCATTTTTTATTAATTTTATTGTAAGTTATATTTTTATTTATTATATTTTATTATTTTCTTGTATTATTTTTAGTTATTTTCTGTTATTATAGTATTTTATTGTATCAATTTTTTTAGTGTTTTTTATTATTTTTTATTGGGTTGCTAGGAGACCAAGTTGGAGGAGCTTAGCCTTCTAACTGGCAGCAATTGGATAAAAGCAATTATTCCTCTCCCTCTAATTAGGACTTTATTTTTCTTTTCTTTTTGTTGTATCAACGTAGAGGCGTGGATGATGGGTTGTGTTGTCAAATTTCGAGGTTGGGGGGCCTGTAGTTTTGTTGTTTTGTGGGTCGCCGTGATGCCATCACTCTTTTATATATATAGAGTTGGAAGAAACTCCTGGGTCATCCAAGGCCAACCCCATTCTGCCAAGTAACAGGAAAAACACATCCAAAACACCCCGACAGATGGCCATCCAGCCTCTGTTTAAAAGCCTCCAAAGAAGCCACCACACTCCGGGGCAGAGAGTTCCACTGCTGAACAGCTATCTCTCACAGTGAGGAAGTTCTTCCGTATGTTCAGGTGGAATCTCCTTTCCTGTAGTTTGAAACCATTGCTCCATGAACCATGGCTCTCATCCTGTCTCCTCTCTCACAGCCTACCCTTCTGCAGGCTAAACATGCCCAGCTCTTTCAGCCGCTCCTCATAGGGATTCTTGTTCTCCAGACCCTTGGTCATTTTAGTCACCCTCCTCTGGACATATTGTCAGTGTTTCCCTTCAATTGCGGTGCCCAGAATTGGACGCAATATGGCAAAACACAGGGTTGGACTGGATGGCCTTTGGGGGTCCTTTCTAGCTCCAGGATTCTGTGAGTCCTTTCACATTATTACAATATATAACATTATATATAATATCGCAATGTGTCAGCTCTAGTGAAGCAGAACCATCCCCAGAGAAGGGTGCAGTGCCTTTCATCATGAGCACTCTGTGGATGCTCAAGAGACCACATGCCGCCCTAAGCCCTGGATCCTCTCCTCTCAGTTCCCCCTTCCTTCCTAGTCATCTAAGGGGTTGAACTGGTCTATCCAATGCAATGTTCTGAATCAGCACCCCGATTAACCAAACCAGATCTAAAGTTGACCAAAAACTCATTTGTAACCCTTTGGGGTGCTGATTCAGAAAATTGCATTAGATAGACTACATCAGCTCTAGATTATTACATATAGATTTCTGTGAGTGATCAGATTGAAACTACTGGATGGCATATGATCTGTATCAGAAATTAGAGCTGATGTAGTCTATCCAATACAGTTTTCTGAATCAGCACCTTGAATAAGATTATTATATATAGATTTCTGTGGGTGAGCAGATGGTGACTACTGGATGGCATACGTTCTGCATCAGAAACTAGAGCTGATGTGGTCTATCCAATGCAATGTTCTGAATCAGCACCCCAAATAAGATTATTATATACAGTGTTCCCTCACTACGCGGTTCACTTTTAGTGGATTCGCTGTTTTGCGGTTTTTCAATAAACTCTAAAAGACTATTATAAATCATAAAAAATTACAATTTACAGCATAAGGAAGGGAGGAAGGAGAAGCCAAAAGGAGCCCAAGTGGCAACGGGAGTCCAAGCAGCAACGGGAGGAGCCCAAGTGGCAACAGGAGGAGAAGGAGGCAATTTATCAACACACGATTGGTTGATAAAGACCTAAAATAGTGTATAACTACTAAAATAATGTAGAAATATTAAAGTGTCCCTACTTGGCGGATTTTCACTTATTGCGGGTGGTCCTGGAACCTAACCCCCATGATAAGTGAGGGAACACGGTATAGATTTCTGTGGGGGACCAAACTTGGCACACAGAGACCCCATAACCAATAGAACTTATTGGACAATTTTAGGGAAAAGAGAGTTATAGTTCACCTGCATCCGGAGAAACTGGCCCACACTGACAATGGACCAGGACCAAACTTCGCACAGAGAAGCCGCCTGACCAACTGAACATACTGCAGGGGTTTGTGGGAATGGGACTTGATTCTGGGAGTTGTAGTTCACCCGCATCCAAAGAGCACTGAAACCAGCCAATGACGGATCTGGACCACACTTGGTACACAGACCCAAAATAGCCATCTTTGAATACTGGCAGGTTTGGGGAGGATGGACCCACGATTCTGGGAATTGTAGTTCACCCACTCCAAACAGAATACCTAACATTCAAAGTCAAATCATGCCTTTTTCAATGACCTGGGCACCAGTGGGTCCCCAAGCTAGTATATAATATAGCACAGGGATGGGGAAAGTTGGGCCTTCCCTCCAGGTGCTTGGGACTGCAACTCCCACCCTTCCCAACAGCCTCAGGCCCCTTCCTTTTCCTTCAGGAAAGGGCCTGAGGCTGTTGGGAAGGGTGGGAGTTGCATTCCCAAACACCTGGGGTGCTGATTCAGAAAATTCCATTGGATAGACTACATCAGCTCTGGAGAGAGGGCTCAAGCTGGGATAGCAGAATGATATCACAATGTGCCAGGTCTGGCGAAGCGGAAGCCACCCCTGGTGCCTTTCAAGTTTCCACCCTCTCTGTCTCCCTCCCTCTCCGGTGGGCACTCTGTGAATGCTCTGTGGTGCTGATTCAGAAAATTGCACTGGATAGACTACATCAGCTCTGGAGAGAGGGCATAATAATATCACAATGTGCCAGGTCCGGCGAAGCAGAAGCCACCTCTGGTGCCTTTCAAGTTTCCACCCTCTCTGTCTCCCTCCCTCTCCGGTGGGCACTCTGTGCATGCTCTGGGGTGCTGATTCAGAAAATTGCACTGGATAGACTACATCAGCTCTGGAGAGAGGGCATAATAATATCACAATGTGCCAGGTCCGGCGAAGCAGAAGCCTCCTCTGGTGCCTTTCAAGTTTCCACCCTCTCTGTCTCCCTCCCTCTCCGGTGGGCACTCTGTGCATGCTCTGGGGTGCTGATTCAGAAAATTGCACTGGATAGACTACATCAGCTCTGGAGGGAAGGCATAATAATATCACAATGTGCCAAGTTTGGCGAAGCAGAAGCCACCCCTGGTGCCTTTACAGTCCCCTCCCCGTTCTCCCTCCTCGGCGGGCGCTCTGTGCATGCTCTGGGGTGCTGATTCTGAAAATTGCCCTGGATAGACTACATCAGCTCTGGAGGGAAGGCATAATAATATCACAATGTGCCAAGTTTGGCGAAGCAGAAGCCACCCCTGGTGCCTTTACAGTCCCCTCCCCGTTCTCCCTCCTCGGCGGGCGCTCTGTGCATGCTCTGGGGTGCTGATTCTGAAAATTGCCCTGGATAGACTACATCAGCTCTGGGGGGAAGGCATAATGATATCACAATGTGCCAAGTTTGGCGAAGCAGAAGCCACCCCTGGTGCCTTTCAAGTTTCCACCCTTTCTGTCTCCGTCCCTCCTTGGCGGGCACTCTGTGCATGCTTGAAAGGCACCAGGGGTGGCTTCTGCTTCGCCAGACCTGGCACATTGTGTTATTATTATGCCTTCCCTCCAGAGCTGATGTAGTCTATCAAGGGCAATTTTCTGAATCAGAAAATTCAGAAAATTGATTCAGAAAATTGCACTGGATAGACTACATCAGCTCTGGAGGGAATTCATAATAATATCACAATGTCCTTTCCTTTCCCACTCAGTTCCAAATACCTGGGGTGCTGATTCAGAATATTGCCCTGGGTAGACTACATCACCTCTGGAGAGAGGGCATAATAATATCGCAATGTGCCAGGTCTGGCGAAGTAGAAGCCACCCCTGGTGCCTTTCAAATTTCCACCCTTTCTCTCTCACTCCTTCCCTGGCAGGCACGCTGTGCACGCTCTGGGGTGCTGATTCAGAAAATTGCCCTGGATAGACTACATCAGCTCCAGAGAGAGGGCTCAAGCTGGGATAGCACAATAATATCACAATGTGCCAGGTCTGGCGAAGCAGAAGCCTTCCCTGGTGCCTCTCCAGTTTCCACCCTCTCTCCCTCCTCGGCGGGCGCTCTGTGCATGCTCTGGGGTGCTGATTCAGAATATTGCCCTGGGTAGACTACATCAGCTCTGGAGGGAAGGCATAATAATATCACAGTGTGCCAGGTCTGGCGAAGCAGAAGCCACCCCTGGTGCCTGTCCAGTTTCCACCCTCTCTCCCTCCCCGGTGGGCGCTCTGTGCATGCTCTGGGGTGCTGATTCAGAAAATTGCCCTGGGTAGACTACATCAGCTCTGGAGGGAAGGCATAATAATATCACAGTGTGACAGGTCTGGCGAAGCAGAAGCCTTCCCTGGTGCCTCTCCAGTTTCCACCCTCTCTCCCTCCCCGGTGGGCGCTCTGTGCATGCTCTGGGGTGCTGATTCAGAAAATTGCCCTGGGTAGACTACATCAGCTCTGGAGGGAAGGCATAATAATATCACAGTGTGACAGGTCTGGCGAAGCAGAAGCCTTCCCTGGTGCCTCTCCAGTTTCCACCCTCTCTCCCTCCCCGGTGGGCGCTCTGTGCATGCTCTGGGGTGCTGATTCAGAAAATTGCCCTGGGTAGACTACATCAGCTCTGGAGGGAAGGCATAATAATATCACAGTGTGACAGGTCTGGCGAAGCAGAAGCCTTCCCTGGTGCCTCTCCAGTTTCCACCCTCTCTCCCTCCCCGGTGGGCGCTCTGTGCATGCTCTGGGGTGCTGATTCAGAAAATTGCCCTGGGTAGACTACATCAGCTCTGGAGGGAAGGCATAATAATATCACAGTGTGACAGGTCTGGCGAAGCAGAAGCCTTCCCTGGTGCCTCTCCAGTTTCCACCCTCTCTCCCTCCCCGGTGGGCGCTCTGTGCATGCTCTGGGGTGCTGATTCAGAAAATTGCCCTGGGTAGACTACATCAGCTCTGGAGGGAAGGCATAATAATATCACAGTGTGACAGGTCTGGCGAAGCAGAAGCCTTCCCTGGTGCCTCTCCAGTTTCCACCCTCTCTCCCTCCCCGGTGGGCGCTCTGTGCATGCTCTGGGGTGCTGATTCAGAAAATTGCCCTGGGTAGACTACATCAGCTCTGGAGGGAAGGCATAATAATATCACAGTGTGACAGGTCTGGCGAAGCAGAAGCCTTCCCTGGTGCCTCTCCAGTTTCCACCCTCTCTCCCTCCCCGGTGGGCACTCTGTGCATGCTCTGGGGTGCTGATTCAGAAAATTGCCCTGGATAGACTACATCAGCTCTGGAGGGAAAGCATAATAATATCACAATGTGCCAAGTTTGGCGAAGCAGAAGCCAACCCTGGTGCCTTTACAGTCCCCTCCCCGTTCTCCCTCCTTGGCGGGCGCTCTGTGCATGCTCTGGGGTGCTGATTCTGAAAATTGCCCTGGATAGACTACATCAGCTCTGAAGGGAAGGCATAATAATATCACAGTGTGCCAGGTCTGGCGAAGCAGTAGCCACCCCTGGTGCCTGTCCAGTCCCCTCCCCGGCGGGAGGGCGGGCGCTCTGTGCATGCTCGGGGGCGCGGGGAGACCGACCTGGCCTGCGCCGGAGGTGCCTCTTCCTGGCGCTGGAGGAGCAGAAGCGGACCTTCCCGAAGAGCCCTCGGAGGTGCCTCTCGCAGAGGGAGCGCCCGTCCTTGCTGGGGCTGGAGCGGCGCTTGGAGGCCGAGACCCGGTCGCTGTTGGACTCGCGCGCCTGGCGCTTCTGCCGGATCAGGGAGCTCGCGATCGCCGCCGCCATCGCCCGCCCCCCCGCCTCGGCCCCCCCCCGCCCCCCTCCCCCCGGGTCCCTCAGAGGCCCCTAGCCCTCAGGGGGGCCCGCCGAGACCCCTCCCATCCGGGCCGAGGGTCAGGGCTCTCCTTCCTGCTTCTCCTTCTCTCCTTCTTCCTCGGAGCCCTCCAGGGCCCAGGGTGCCTCCGGTGTGGGGCGGGGGGCGAGCAAGCGGGTCCTGATCCCCTCCTGAGGCAGGCAAGCTGCAGCAGGGCCAAGGAAGGAAGGAAGGATGGAAGGAAGGAAGGAAGGAAGGAAGGATGGAAGGAAGGACGGCTTGGCTCCTGGCAGGGGCTACATCCCGACCCCAAGGAAAGAGAAGGAAGACGAGGAAGGGTCTGCCTGCAGCAAAGGCGCCTCGCTCCTAGGGCTCCATGGCGGAGCTGTCCCTCCTCGGCTGGTGCTGAATCCAGGCCTCCCTCTCTCTCTCTCTCTCTCTCTCTTTCTCTCTCTCTCTCTCTCCCCGGAGCTCCCCAAAACAGGCTCCGAAAGCGCCGCTTGTTGCGGAGGGAGGGGGGAGAGGGGGGAGGGGGAAGGGGAGGAGCCCCTCCTCGCTTGGACCGCCCCCTCCCTCCTTTTCTTCCTCCCTCCCTTCGCCTCCTCCTCTTCTCCTTCTCATCGTGCTCCTCAGCTGCGGCGCCTTCTTCTTCTTCCTTCCTTCCTTCCTTCCTTCCTTTCTCCGCCCGGGGTTTTCCTTGGCTGCTTGCCCACCTCCCTCTCGAGGGGCTTCCCAAGGGGGAGGGGCGTCTCAGGACCCCCAGCAGCGGGGGGAGGGAGGAGGGAAGCCCCGGGCGCCATGGACGGACTCCTCGCCTGCCTGCCTGCCTGCCTGCCTGCCTGCCTGCCTTCCTTCCTTCCTTCCTTCCTTCCTTCCTTCCTTCCTTCCTTCCTTCCTTCTCTCCTTCCTTCCTTCCTCCCTTCTTTTCTTCCTTCCTTCCCCTTTCCTTCCTTCCTTCCTTCTTTCCCTCCCTACTTCCTCCCTCCCTCCCTCCCTTCCATTCTTCGCTTCCTTCTTCCCTTCCTTCCTTCCTTCCTTCCTTCCTTCCTTCCTTCCTTCCTTCCTTCCTTCCTTCCTTCCTTCCTTCCTTTCGTCCTTCCTTCCTTCCTTCCTTCCTTCCTTCCTTCCTTCCTTCCTTCCTTCCCTCTTTCCTTCCTTCTTTCCTTCCTTCCTTCCTTCCTTCCTTCCTTCTCTCCTTTCTCTCCTTCCTTCCTTCCTTCCTTCCTTCCTTCCTTCCTTCCTTCTTTCCCTCCCTACTTCCTCCCTCCCTCCCTCCCTTCTTCGCTTCCTTCTTCCCTTCCTTCCTTCCTTCCTTCCCTCCCTCCCTCCCTCCCTCCCCGTCCCTTCCCTTCCTCCTCCTCCTCCTCCTCCTCCTCCTCTTCTTCTTCTTCTTCTTCTTCTTCTTCTTCTTCTTCTTCTTCTTCTTCTTCTTCTTCGCTGGGCTTCTACGCAATCCTACGTGACCCGAGAGAGCCAGAGAGAGAAAGAAAGGCCAGGAAGGAAGGAAGAAAAGAAAGGCACCGCTGAAGGGACAAGAGCCGGCACTGCAGAGAATCCAAAGAATCCGAGACTTGGAAGAGACCCTGTGGGCCATCCAGTCCAGCCCCATTCTGCCCAGAGGCTGAAAAGGAAAGGGCCTGAGGCTGTTGGGAAGGGTGGGAGTTGTAGTCCCAAACACCTGGGGTGCTGATTTAGAAAATTGCATTGGATAGACTACATCAGCTCTGGAGAGAGGGCTCAAGCTGGGATAACATAATAATATCGTAATGCCAAGAAGCAGATGGCCATCCAGAGAGAGAGAGAGAGAGAGAGAGAGAGAGAGAGAGAGAGAGAGAGTTCCACTGCTGAACAGCTTTCACAGTGAGGAAGTTCTTCCTCATGTTCAGGTAGAATCTCCTTTCTTTCCTGTAGTTTGAAGCCCTTGTTCCATTGCATCCTAGTCTCCAGGGCAGCAGAAAGGAAGCTTGATCCCTCCTCCCTAGGACTTCCTTCCCATTACATCTTGATCCCTGGCCCTCCTCATGTCTCCTCTCTCTCCGCCTTCTCTTCTGCAGGCTAAACATGCCCAGCTCTTTCAGCCACTCCTCATAGGGATTCTTGTTCTCCAGACCCTTGATCCTTTGAGTCGCCCTCCTCTGGGCACATTCCAGCTTAGACTCAACATCTCCCTTCAAGCTTTTTTAGCTGCCGCATGACATTCCTGGCTCATGTTCTCCTTCCTCCCCACGAGGATGTCTTGCTGTGGAGCCAGGCCTTGTCCCCCATTCTGTATCTCGGCATTTCCTTTTTTCTGCCTCAGTGGAGTATCTTGCATTTATCCCTGTTGAGGTTCATTGTGTTATTTTTGCCCAATCATCTCTCTAATCTGTGAAGATCGTTTTGGATTCTACTCCTGTCTTCTGGAGTATTGGCTCTCCCTCCCAGTTTGGTGTCGTCTGCAAACTTGATGCTCATGCCTTCTAACCCTTCATCTATGTCAGGGGTCCTCAAACTTTTTAAGCCGAGGGCCGGTCCACAATCTTCAGACTGTGGAGGGGCCGAATTATCATTTGAAAAAAAAACCGAACAAATTCCTATGCACACCGCACATGTCTTATTTGTAGTGCAAAACAACAACAACAATGAAAGAACAATACAATATTTAAAAATGAAAACAATTTTAACCAACATAAATCTATCAGGATTTCAATGGGAAGTGAGGGCCTGCTTCTGGCCAATGAGATAGTCAAGTTAATTAGGATTGTTGTTGTTGTTGTTGTGTGCCTTCAAGTCATTTCAGACTTTGGGTGAGCCTAAGTCTAAAATTTATTTATTATTTATTTACTTCATTTGTATCACACCCTTCTCACCCCAAAGGGGACTCAGAGTGGCTTACAAATTGTATGTACATACAATATATATTATTAGCATAGCACAATATTAGCATTATATATTGCTATGTTGAACTATACCACTATACTGTAATATTATTAGTAATATTATATGTAATATAGAATATATAATTAATATTATTATATGGTAATATTATTAGTGTTATATTGTATTACATTATAATATTATTATCAATATTATATGTATATACAATATATTATATTATAAAACTGAGGGCGGGGGGCCAGGTAAATGACCTTGGAGGGCCGCATCCGGCCCCCGGGCCTTAGTTTGGGGACCCCTGATCTACGTCATTGATAAAGATCCTGAATAGAACCGGGCCCAGGATGGGACCCTGCTGATGGCACTCCACTGGCCACTTCTTTCCAGGATGAAGTGGAAGCCTTGGGGAGAATCATCCATTGGGTTCATTCACTTAGCCAAATATAGATCCACCTAGCCATAGTTTGCCAAGCCTACATTGGACTAGTTTCCTTGCCTGAAGGTCATGGGGGACCTTATGGAAGGAAGGCCTTCTTGACATCCAGATACGCTCCATCCACGGTGTTTTATTTATTTATTTATTTACAGCATTTATATTCTGCCCTTCTCACCCCGAAGGGGACTCAGGGCGGATCATATTACATATATAGGCAAACATTCAATGCCTTTTAACATAGAACAAAGACAAACAAACATAGGCTCCGAGCGGGCCTCGAACTCATGACCTCCTGGTCAGAGTGATTCATTGCAGTGATTCATTGCAGCTGCTCTCCAGCCTGCGCCACAGCCCGAGCCCTGCATCTATTCAGCTTGTAACTCGATTGAAAAAAGAGATCACATGAGTCTGGCATGACTTTTTTCATAAATCTGTGTTGACTATTAGTGATGACCGCATTTGTTTCTAAGTGTTTGCAGACCACTTCTTTAATGATCTTAACACCACTCATAACACCACTCATGGCTACCTAAACCAAGCCTCATTATAAACAGTTGCAAAATAATAGCAGAATCAAAGATTGTACTTTGGAATATTTGGAATTCTTTTTGGTAGAGGATAGTTATTTTCAAATCATGGATGGTGGAACCTATGGATGATATGAGTGCCGACTCTACCATATAGCAAGATCGCAAATCTAAGAAACGTTATGTTCTAAATGGCTGCGACAGTACATTTGGCATCAACACAACAGACTTGGGGTTGTTGTATGTTTTCCAGGCTGTATGGCCATGTCCCAGAAGCATTCTCTCCTGATGTTTTGCCCACATCTGTAGCAGGCATCCTCAGAGGTTGTGAGGTCTGTTGGAAACTAGGCAAGTGGGGTTTATATATCTGTGGAATAATGTCCAGGGTGGGAGAAAGAACTCTTGTCTGTTGGAGGCCAGTGTGAATATTGTAATTAATCACCTTTGTTAGCATTAAATGGCCTTCCCAGCCTCACATCCTGGCCTGGGGAATTCTTTGTTCAGAGTCGTTAACTGCCCCTGATTGATTCCTATCTGGAATTCTTCTGTTTTTAGAGTGCTGGGAAGGCCATTTAATGCTAAGAAAGGTGATTAATTACAACATTCACACTGGCCTCCAACAGACAAGAGTTCTTCCCCCCACCCAGGAACTTCCACAGATATATAAACCTTCCTTGCTTAGTTTCTCCATACCTCACAACCTCTGAGGACGCCTGACATAGATGTGGGCGAAACGTCAGGAGAGAATGCTTCTGGAACATGGCCATACGGCCCGGAAAACATACAACAACCCTGTGATCCCAGCCATGAAAGCCTTCGACAACACACAACAGATGTGCTTTGCCCCCCACAAAGAGCTGGTGGGAAGGCAAAACCTGGAAAAATGGTCTCAAACGGTGAAATCAAAAACGTAAGGGACTTCACATTTCAAACTCTCAACAATTAGAATAGAACATGCCACTCTCAACTGTGACTGGGAATCAATAAATATTGGGTTATGGATGTGGAAACCCTGGGAGATGGAGAAAGTAGAGATGGTGACATATCCAAAGAGACAAATGGAGACTTGCAGCCGCCGCGAAGAGGAAATAATGGGGTCTCCAGGAGCGAGGTTTTCTGGGAGCGATTCCAAATGGACTAAGGAAACATTGGAAGGAAATTGCCAGAGACGGGATCACAATGGCGCAATTATGAAAGGCAATGAGGCCACTTTAACCAATGACAATTCCCTGTCGATCAGCCTTAGTGCTTAGGAAGTGCTTCCCAAGGTCTGGCTGGGATTTACTCTCTTGCCATTTGAATCCATTGGTTTGCCCCAGCTGCTACAAGGGATGTCTTGGTTCACTATTTCCACACAGAAAAAGGTTGTTCCTATAGAGAAACGGCTGCCATTGAGGACTCATTCTGCGCAAAATCCTCTCATGGTTGATTTGCAGCTTTTTCAGTACTTAATCCAAGTCTTTCTATGTAGGAAGATGATGATAATAATAATAATAATAATAATAATAATAATAATAATAATTTATTTTTCTATCCCACCACCATCTCCCCGAAGGGACTCGGGTCGGCTAACATGGGGCGATGCCCAAAACAAAACAGAATAAAGCAAGATATATTTTTTTCTGCACAGAAAGTATTGTTTCCTTTGCAGAAAATGCCTTATTTCTGTGCAAAACTGCCAGATGTAACTGGTGTACAGTAAGCACTAGATTGCAAAGATTGTAATCACGATTCTTCTCATCAGGGTTTCTTAACACTCAGGAAAAGAATATTTTTGAATATTTATTCATATTTCCATCCCCAGCTTCTACTGGATGGGCATCGGTTCAGGTATTTAGAGGCAGCCGTCATTCCACAATTCAGTCTTTTCTTCTCCAAGCGTAGAGAAGTCCTCTAAGCAGCCCTTGCTTTCCAGGCCATTATCCATCACAGAATCATAGAACTGGAGGAGACCCCAAGGGCCATCCAGTCCAACCCACTTCTGCCAGGCAGGAGAACACCATCCAAGCCCTCCTAACAGATGGCCATCCATCCTCTGCTTCAAAACCTCTAGAGAAAGAAGGAGGCTCCAATGGATTCCCAGGAAGCAGCAGATTCCACTGACAAATGGGTGTGACTGTCAGGAAGCTCTTCAAATTCCTGCAACTGGTTTCTTGTCTATTGTAGGTTTATTGGGTGGGATGTCGTTCTCTGTGATGCCTCAATTGCAAGCTCATCCCATATATGAGATGGGATAGAAGAGATGACTAAACTAACTGCACACAAACATGATCCTCTTTTGCTTGAAATGGGAGTGACTGGTGTCCATGGTGTGGTTTTAATGAAGCTCTCCATTCTGGGGTTTTGGTTCAGCACCTTGGAGAGCAGCTCTGTCTCCTTCGGTTGTAGTCACCGACTCTTTCTTCTCCTCATCCTATTGCTCTGCCTCATTCCGAAGGTGTTGCCCTTTACTTTCCCCTCCTAGAATAATATAGAATCCTAGAGTTGGAAGAGACCCCAAGGGCCATCCAATCCAACCCCCAACATGCAACAGCACAAGCCAAACTCCATAGTCTCAAAACACTGTCTTGTGGTGGAATCCATTCTCATTGTATTTGCCTTCTGAGCAAAGATGTAACTTGGCCCACTGGCTAAAGACATCTGCATCATTTTCACTTTGTGGGCATGCTTCCTTTAGCACACTTCATCTGGTGCAACTTCAGTTGGTCCTGGAGTGGGTTTGGCCTTTCTTCATGGGGCATGAAGGATACATACTTTTGGAAGCTTCCACCTTGGTTTCTACTTCTCATTGGTGCCTTCCAGCATATTTTACTCACTGCAATTGTCACCTCTTTCCTCATTCTTCCCTTAGAGACAAAGTTGTACCATTTTCATGGCTTCCAAATTACCCAGAATGTGCCTGGTTTTGTGTAATTTTGGAACCACAGCAGGACTTGCAAGACCTCAGTTGATGTCAGGAGCTTTTGGATGCTCTCATAGATCAAAGTGGAGCTGATGACGGCTCTCAAAGACACCTACAGTAACCAAGGAACCTTGAATTGGGCCCAATCCTTGCAAAGCCTTCTGAAGCAAAGCCACCCGTGTGAATGGAACTTACTCCAGTGTGAAGCCACAAACAGATTTTGTGCAAATTCCATTGGCTGCTAAATCCACCATAGCAGACAATCATTGGATGCTAGAGTTTCTGTGGAAAGACATCACAAGGACCATCTCATCCAACCTTCTTCTGCCAGACACGAAGACACAATCCAAGCCATCTTAAGAGATGCCCTTCCAGTGTCCAGAGAAGGAGAATCCACAAGGCAGCTGAGGCTCTTCATCGTGTTGAGGTTGAATCTCTTTTCCTCCAGTTTGAACCCATGGCTCCATGGTGTCCCAGTCTCCAGAGCAGCAGAAAGCAAGCCTTGACCCTTCCTTCTCAATGGGGCATCCTTTCAAATATCTTCACATCTCTCTCAGCTTTCTCTCCTCCAAGCTCAATATAATCAGTTCCTTAAGCCGCTCCTCATTGGGATTCATGGTTTCTAGACCTTTGACCATTTTGGTCACCTTTTTTTGGACATCTTGCAGCTGGTCCATATCCTTCTTGCCCAGAGCTGGACACAGGGTTATCATTCCAGATGAAGAGGCCTGACCAAAGCAGAAGAGAGTGGGGACTAGGACTTCCCTACACGTCTGTTGATGCAGCCTAGAACTGCATTGGCTTTCATAGCTGCTGCATCACATTGTTGACTCATGTTCAGCTTGCGGTCTACTACAACTCCTAGATCAGTGATGGCCAACCTATGACACGCGTGTCAGCACTGACACGCCTAGCCATTTTTGCTGACACGCTGCCGCATGCAGATTGATTGGCTGACTAATGTCTTTTGTGGCCAAATTTGGTGTGATTTGGTCCAGTGGTTTTGTTGTTTACTCCATGGGAATTATGCACATTACATTATCATTCTATTATTATTCTATTATTACTGTAGTATATTATTATATTATTACTATTATATTATTATTATATTATTCATTATTCATGACTACATTGAAACTACAATAGAGAGAAATCAGTGTGGAAACTGCAAGAGGTACCATAGATTGTTGTACAGTAGAGTCTCACTTATCCAACATTCGCTTATCCAACATTCTGGATTATCCAACGCATTTTTGTAGTCAATGTTTTCAAAACATCATTATATTTTGGTGGTAAATTTGTAAATACAGTAATTACTACATAGCATTACTGCATATTGAACTACTTTTTCTGTCAAATTTGATGTATAACACGAAGTTTTGGTGCTTAATTTGTAAAATCATGACCTAATTTGATGTTTAATAGGCTTTTCTTTAATCCCTCCTTATTATCCAACATATTCGATTATCCAACATTCTGCCGGCCCATTTATGTTGGATAAGTGAGACTCTACTGTACATGGAAATAATGGCAGTAAATAGTTTTTGATTTATTAAATACAGTTCTATATTATAATTATATATTTTTGTTATTTAAACTATATATATTGTGAAATTATGTTTTGTTTTTTTCTCTAAGTGACACACTACCGAAGTCATGCTAGATTTTTTGGTGAATTTTGACACGTCAAGCGCAAAAAGTTGCCCATCATTGTCCTAGATGGCACAATGTTGCCTGTGAAACACAACCATCGCTGCCAGGATCAAAGGTCCAGAAGGAGAAGTTCCAAAAACGCAACCTGTCTTTGAAATCTGAGAATGAATAAGGGATGGCTACCTTTAAGCTGAAGGGCCGGCCTTGCTTTTGGTACCCAGCTCACTATCAGGATTTGGGGGGCTTGGTGGGGTCGGTTCACGCAGCCCTTTCTGGAACGGCACAGACTCGGCCGCCTTCCGCATTGTCAGGGATGCTTATTAAGCAAAAAAGAAGAGCATGTGCTTGATGTTTTATTAATATCCCCTCTTCCGCAAGGCGGACCCTTCGTGCAGGGAGCCGGGAAATTAAAATGCACGGGAGGGAGGCTCTCCTGAATCAGGCCGGGCAAACCCCCAAATTACAGCCTTTTCTCTCTCTCCCAAACTCACGGAGCTTGACTTCAATCGAGGGAGAAATGGATACGACACGCGACAGGAATTTTTGCACTTGTTGGAGAAAGCAAATAGATTTCATTCACGGCCCTGGATTTCATTGGGCCGTCAAGTCCAAACCCACATGGGAGAGACACCACCCAAGCTCTCCTGACAGACGGCCATCCAGCCTCTGCTTAAAAACTTCCATTTCATCAGCAGAAGATTCCAGTGTTGAAAAGCCTTGACCATCAGAAAGTTCTTCCCAATGTTGAGGTGGGGTCTCTTTTCCTGCAATTTGGATCCATGGCCCCGTTATGTCCCAGTCTCTGAAGCAACAAAAAAACAAACTTTGTCCCATCCTTTCAAATATTCAGACACGGCTCTCATGTCCCCTCTTCACTTTCTCTTCTGCAAACTAAACATCCCCAGATGCTCCTCAGAGGGATTCACAGTTTCCAGACCTTTCACCATTTTGGTGGCCCTTCTCTGGACACCTTTCCATCTTGTCCATGTCCCTCTTGAATTGCTTTGCCCAGAACAGGACTCAGGACTATTATTCCAGGTGAAGCATGGCCAAAGCAGAAGACGAGAGTGGGACTAGGACTTCATCTTGACGCTAGACTCCTATTGATGCAGCTGAGAATCGCATTGGCCTTTTTAGCTGCTGCATCACACTCTTGGCTCATGTTCAGCTTGAGACACACTAAGTCTCCTAGATCCCTTTCACATGGACTGTTTCCAAGCCAGGTCTCACTCGTCCAATATCTGTGCATTTCATTTTTATTGCCAATGAGTAATACCATACATTTTCCCCTTTGTTAGCCTCAACCCAGTTCACAAATCTGTTAAGATCCAGTCAGTGTGGTCCAACCTTTAGTTACCCGAGGGCCAAGCTTTAGTACAGGAATGTGAGGGCCAGAGACATTCCAGAAAGAAAACTAATTACATAATTAACATTGAATTAAATAACTAAAATATTAATATTTAATTACATAATTAAAATATTTTTCTAGTAAGAAGGGCAAGGGCCAACAAAAATGACTTTGTGGGCTGCATGCGGCCCGCGAGCTGTGGATTGGACAACACTGATCTAAGTCACTAATAAAGATATGAATAGTCCCGAAAGGCCCAGGTCAGAATTCCTCTTTTTGGCACCCCAGACAGTGACATCGCTCCAGGACGAAGAAAAAGGATTTTTGCAGAAGCTTTTTGCAGAAGCACCAGTTGGGGATTATCAGACTGGAAAAGCCCAGCAGAGATTTCTTTTAGTATCCTGCCCTGGCACCCAAGTGGAGAATAGCCATTTCCATACCAATTGGGAAACCGATCTGTGCCGGATTTTAGTCAGAACTTTAAAGAACTGCTTTGAATGCAGAGTTTCCCCCCCCCCCGGGGTCACTTCATCAAAGGTTAGGCTAAAATCCAGAGCAGACCCACCAACCCATTACAATGAGTTCTGCAAAGCCATCCTTTGCCTTTAAGCACTTCTCCACTGAAACAAACCACCCTCTGAAAAAAAAATGGAAAAAATAAAGGTATTTACATTCATTCACAAGACATTACCGGCTTCCAAATGTTATGGGAGCAGCACCAGGAATAAAATGAAAGTACGCCTTTATTGCTTCTCTCCTCCCTTCCCCGTAGAACGGGGATGTAATAAGATTTTCCTAAAGATGTTTGTGGAAAGCAATATGATGACATTGCTAAAGCCATTTATTACGGCTTAATAGTAAACCCAAGTGCCTCTTCACTGCAATCCGCTCTGTCCCTTGGAGCTCTTCCTTGGAAACCTCCGCTGAGATGCTACGTCGCGTCTGCAAAGGGCAAATCTACGCTCCTGGAGTTAAAAGACTCAACACTCACATTGAAGAACCCCAGAATCATAGTCCAACGCTAAAGTCTCCTTCTTGGAGACCCTTCGGGGACATCTACTATTGAATGGATGTTCAATACTATGGAAGTTGTAGTTTGACAAAGTCCTTCACCGTCTCCGCCAAAGAGCACCAGAACTACAACTCCCAGCCTCCTTTTTAAAGACACTTCGGGGCCATCTACACTGTCGGATGGATGTTCAATGCTATGGAAGTTGTAGTTTGACAAAGTCCTTCACCTTCTCAACCAAAGAGCACCAGAACTACAACTCCCAGCCTCCTTTTTAAATACACTTACACTTCGGGGCCATCTACACTGTTGAATGGATGTTCAATGCTATGGAAGTTGTAGTTTGACAAAGTCCTTCACCTTCTCAACCAAAGAGCACCAGAACTACAACTCCCAGCCTCCTTTTTAAAGACACTTCGGTGCCATATACACTGTCGGATGGATGTTCAATGCTATGGAAGTTGTAGTTTGACAAAGTCCTTCACCTTCTCTGCCAAAGAGCACCAGAACTACAACTCCTAGCCTCCTTTTTAAACACACTTCGGTGCCATATACACTGTCGGATGGATGTTCAATGCTATGGAAGTTGTAGTTTGACAAAGTCCTTCACCTTCTCTGCCAAAGAGCACCAGAACTACAACTCCCAGCCTCCTTTTTAAATACACTTACACTTCGGGGCCATCTACACTGTTGAATGGATGTTCAATGCTATGGAAGTTGTAGTTTGACAAAGTCCTTCACCTTCTCAACCAAAGAGCACCAGAACTACAACTCCCAGCCTCCTTTTTAAAGACACTTCGGGGCCATATACACTGTCGGATGGATGTTCAATGCTATGGAAGTTGTAGTTTGACAAAGTCCTTCACCTTCTCAACCAAAGAGCACCAGAACTACAACTCCCAGCCTCCTTTTTAAAGACACTTCGGTGCCATATACACTGTCGGATGGATGTTCAATGCTATGGAAGTTGTAGTTTGACAAAGTCCTTCACCTTCTCAACCAAAGAGCACCAGAACTACAACTCCCAGCCTCCTTTTTAAAGACACTTCGGTGCCATATACACTGTCGGATGGATGTTCAATGCTATGGAAGTTGTAGTTTGACAAAGTCCTTCACCTTCTCTGCCAAAGAGCACCAGAACTACAACTCCCAGCCTCCTTTTTAAATACACTTACACTTCGGGGCCATATACACTGTTGAATGGATGTTCAATGCTATGGAAGTTGTAGTTTGACAAAGTCCTTCACCTTCTCAACCAAAGAGCACCAGAACTACAACTCCCAGCCTCCTTTTTAAAGACACTTCGGGGCCATATACACTGTCGGATGGATGTTCAATGCTATGGAAGTTGTAGTTTGACAAAGTCCTTCACCTTCTCAACCAAAGAGCACCAGAACTACAACTCCCAGCCTCCTTTTTAAAGACACTTACACTTCGGGGCCATATACACTGTCGGATGGATGTTCAATGCTATGGAAGTTGTAGTTTGACAAAGTCCTTCACCTTCTCTGCCAAAGAGCACCAGAACTACAACTCCCAGCCTCCTTTTTAAATACACTTACACTTCGGGGCCATATACACTGTTGAATGGATGTTCAATGCTATGGAAGTTGTAGTTTGACAAAGTCCTTCACCTTCTCAACCAAAGAGCACCAGAACTACAACTCCCAGCCTCCTTTTTAAAGACACTTCGGGGCCATATACACTGTCGGATGGATGTTCAATGCTATGGAAGTTGTAGTTTGACAAAGTCCTTCACCTTCTCAACCAAAGAGCACCAGAACTACAACTCCCAGCCTCCTTTTTAAAGACACTTACACTTCGGGGCCATATACACTGTCGGATGGATGTTCAATGCTATGGAAGTTGTAGTTTGACAAAGTCCTTCACCTTCTCAACCAAAGAGCACCAGAACTACAACTCCCAGCCTCCTTTTTAAAGACACTTCGGGGCCATATACACTGTCGGATGGATGTTCAATGCTATGGAAGTTGTAGTTTGACAAAGTCCTTCACCTTCTCAACCAAAGAGCACCAGAACTACAACTCCCAGCCTCCTTTTTAAAGACACTTCGGTGCCATATACACTGTCGGATGGATGTTCAATGCTATGGAAGTTGTAGTTTGACAAAGTCCTTCACCTTCTCTGCCAAAGAGCACCAGAACTACAACTCCCAGCCTCCTTTTTAAAGACACTTCGGTGCCATATACACTGTCGGATGGATGTTCAATGCTATGGAAGTTGTAGTTTGACAAAGTCCTTCACCTTCTCAACCAAAGAGCACCAGAACTACAACTCCCAGCCTCCTTTTTAAAGACACTTCGGTGCCATATACACTGTCGGATGGATGTTCAATGCTATGGAAGTTGTAGTTTGACAAAGTCCTTCACCTTCTCAACCAAAGAGCACCAGAACTACAACTCCCAGCCTCCTTTTTAAAGACACTTCGGGGCCATATACACTGTCAGATGGATGTTCAATGCTATGGAAGTTGTAGTTTGACAAAGTCCTTCACCTTCTCAACCAAAGAGCACCAGAACTACAACTCCCAGCCTCCTTTTTAAAGACACTTCGGGGCCATATACACTGTCGGATGGATGTTCAATGCTATGGAAGTTGTAGTTTGACAAAGTCCTTCACCTCAACCAAAGAGCACCAGAACTACATCTCCCAGCCTCCTTTTTAAAGACACTTTGGGGCCATATACACTGTCAGATGGATGTTCAATGCTATGGAAGTTGTAGTTTGACAAAGTCCTTCACCTTCTCAACCAAAGAGCACCAGAACTACAACTCCCAGCCTCCTTTTTAAAGACACTTCGGGGCCATCTACACTGTTGGATGGAAGTTCAGTGCTATGGAAGTTGTAGTTTGACAAAGTCCTTCACCGTCTACGCCAAAGAGCACCAGAACTACAACTCCCAGCCTCCTTTTTAAAGACACTTCGGGGCCATCTACACTGTCGAATCGATATTCAATGTTATGGAAGTTGTAGTTTGACAAAGTCCTTCACCGTCTCCGCCAAAGAGCACCAGAACTACAACTCCCAGCCTCCTTTTTAAGACACTTCGGGGCCATATACACTGTCGGATGGATGTTCAATGCTATGGAAGTTGTAGTTTGACAAAGTCCTTCACCTCAACCAAAGAGCACCAGAACTACATCTCCCAGCCTCCTTTTTAAAGACACTTTGGGGCCATATACACTGTTGGATGGAAGTTCAGTGCTATGGAAGTTGTAGTTTGACAAAGTCCTTCACCGTCTACGCCAAAGAGCACCAGAACTACAACTCCCAGCCTCCTTTTTAAGACACTTCGGGGCCATATACACTGTCGGATGGATGTTCAATGCTATGGAAGTTGTAGTTTGACAAAGTCCTTCACCTCAACCAAAGAGCACCAGAACTACAACTCCCAGCCTCCTTTTTAAAGACACTTCGGGGCCATCTACACTGTTGGATGGAAGTTCAGTGCTATGGAAGTTGTAGTTTGACAAAGTCCTTCACCGTCTACGCCAAAGAGCACCAGAACTACAACTCCCAGCCTCCTTTTTAAAGACACTTCGGGGCCATCTACACTGTCGAATCGATATTCAATGTTATGGAAGTTGTAGTTTGACAAAGTCCTTCACCGTCTCCGCCAAAGAGCACCAGAACTACAACTCCCAGCCTCCTTTTTAAGACACTTCGGGGCCATATACACTGTCGGATGGATGTTCAATGCTATGGAAGTTGTAGTTTGACAAAGTCCTTCACCTCAACCAAAGAGCACCAGAACTACATCTCCCAGCCTCCTTTTTAAAGACACTTTGGGGCCATATACACTGTCAGATGGATGTTCAATGCTATGGAAGTTGTAGTTTGACAAAGTCCTTCACCTTCTCAACCAAAGAGCACCAGAACTACAACTCCCAGCCTCCTTTTTAAAGACACTTTGGGGCCATATACACTGTCAGATGGATGTTCAATGCTATGGAAGTTGTAGTTTGACAAAGTCCTTCACCTTCTCAACCAAAGAGCACCAGAACTACATCTCCCAGCCTCCTTTTTAAAGACACTTCGGGGCCATCTACACTGTCAGATGGATGTTCAATGTTATGGAAGTTGTAGTTTGACAAAGTCCTTCACCTTCTCTGCCAAAGAGCACCAGAACTACAACTCCCAGCCTCCTTTTTAAAGACACTTCGGGGCCATCTACACTGTTGGATGGAAGTTCAGTGCTATGGAAGTTGTAGTTTGACAAAATCCTTCACCGTCTCCGCCAAAGAGCACCAGAACTACAACTCCCAGCCTCCTTTTTAAGACACTTCGGGGCCATCTACACTGTTGGACGGAAGTTCAGTGCTATGGAAGTTGTAGTTTGACAAATTCCTTCACTTTCTCCGCCAAAGAGCACCAGAACTACAACTCCCAGCCTCCTTTTTAAAGACACTTCGGGGCCATCTACACTGTTGGATGGAAGTTCAGTGCTATGGAAGTTGTAGTTTGACAAAGTCCTTCACCGTCACCGCCAAGGAGCACCAGAACTACAACTCCCAGCCTCCTTTTTAAGACACTTCGGGGCCATCTACACTGTTGGATGGAAGTTCAGTGCTATGGAAGTTGTAGTTTGACAAAATCCTTCACTTTCTCCGCCAAAGACCACCAGAACTACAACTCCCAGCCTCCTTTTTAAGACACTTCGGGGCCATCTACACTGTTGGATGGAAGTTCAGTGCTATGGAAGTTGTAGTTTGACAAAGTCCTTCGCCTTCTCTGCCAAAGAGCACCAGAACTACAACTCCCAGCCTCCTTTCTAAAGACACTTCAGGGCCATCTACACTGTCAGATGGATGTTCAATGCTATGGAAGTTGTAGTTTGACAAAGTCCTTCACCTTCTCTGCCAAAGAGCACCAGAACTACAACTCCCAGCCTCCTTTTTAAAGACACTTCGGTGCCATATACACTGTCAGATGGATGTTCAATGCTATGGAAGTTGTAGTTTGACAAAGTCTTTCCCGTCTCCGCCAAAGAGCACCAGAACTACAACTCCCAGCCTCCTTTCTAAAGACACTTCAGGGCCATCTACACTGTCAGATGGATGTTCAATGCTATGGAAGTTGTAGTTTGACAAAGTCCTTCACCTTCTCTGCCAAAGAGCACCAGAACTACAACTCCCAGCCTCCTTTTTAAAGACACTTCGGTGCCATATACACTGTCAGATGGATGTTCAATGCTATGGAAGTTGTAGTTTGACAAAGTCTTTCCCGTCTCCGCCAAAGAGCACCAGAACTACAACTCCCAGCCTCCTTTTTAAACACACTTCAGGGCCATCTACACTGTCGAATCGATATTCAATGTTATGGAAGTTGGAGTTTGACAATGTCCTTCACCTTCTCCGCCAAAGAGCACCAGAACTACATCTCCCAGCCTCCTTTCTAAAGACACTTCGGGGCCATCTACACTGTCGGATGGATGTTCAGTGCTATGGAAGTTGTAGTTTGAGAAAGTCCTTCACCTTCTCTGCCAAAGAGCACCAGAACTACAACTCCCAGCCTCCTTTTTAAAGACACTTCGGGGCCATCTACACTGTTGAATGGATGTTCAGTGCTATGGAAGTTGTAGTTTGAGAAAGTCCTTCACCTTCTCTGCCAAAGAGCACCAGAACTACAACTCCCAGCCTCCTTTTTAAAGACACTTCGGGGCCATCTACACTGTTGAATGGATGTTCAGTGCTATGGAAGTTGTAGTTTGAGAAAGTCCTTCACCTTCTCTGCCAAAGAGCACCAGAACTACAACTCCCAGCCTCCTTTTTAAAGACACTTCGGGGCCATCTACACTGTTGAATGGATGTTCAGTGCTATGGAAGTTGTAGTTTGAGAAAGTCCTTCACCTTCTCTGCCAAAGAGCACCAGAACTACAACTCCCAGCCTTCTTTTTAAAGACTCTTTGGGGCCATCTACAATGCTGGATGGATGTTCAGTGCTATGGAAGTTGTAGTTTGAGAAAGTCCTTCACCTTCTCTGCCAAAGAGCACCAGAACTACAACTCCCAGCCTCCTTTTTAAAGACTCTTTGGGGCCATCTACACTGTTGAATGGATGTTCAGTGCTATGGAAGTTGTAGTTTGAGAAAGTCCTTCACCTTCTCTGCCAAAGAGCACCAGAACTACAACTCCCAGCCTCCTTTTTAAAGACTCTTTGGGGCCATCTACACTGTTGAATGGATGTTCAGTGCTATGGAAGTTGTAGTTTGAGAAAGTCCTTCACCTTCTCTGCCAAAGAGCACCAGAACTACAACTCCCAGCCTCCTTTTTAAAGACACTTTGGGGCCATCTACATTGTCAGATGGATGTTCAATGCTATGGAAGATGTAGTTTGACAAAGTTCTTCACCTTCTCCACCAAACTACAGCTCCCAGGTCTCCATAGTATTGAGCTATGGCAGTTCCAGTGGTGTCAAACAGTGTTAATTCTATAGGATAGGTGCTCTTTGAGGTCATTCAACTAGGACTTGGAGCCATGGTTTCAGATTACAAGAAAGGAGATTCCACCTCCACATTAGGAAGGACTTCCTTGTTAAGGGTTTGTAGAAAAACAAACTGCGTGCAGTCCTGTTCAGACTTATTCAGTCCTTTGTTGTATCCACAATGAGCAAAAGAAAAACAAGCCACAAAAATGGAAGAGAAAATCAAAATTTACTCTTAAGTAGCAGAGTCAAAAATCATAATAAAACTTCCAGCAACAAAAAACTCACATAAAGTCTCTTGCATTAAATTCATACATCTTCATAGTAGGCTCTCAGCAAGCATTCAGTAAGTCCCCCAGTAAGTCCCCAAAAGACATTACAAACATTCCAGATATCCTCCATTCAGGGAGTGGCTCAAGCCTGTTAGCCCTGATTGTTCCAATTACTCAACCATGAGTTGTAATTAACCAGGTGTTTTTCTCTTAACACACACTTACACAAGTAGTGATCCCACAGAAACTTAGTCACATACATGCATATACAGTAATATTCCTGACTGTAAGAAGAGGGGAACTCCTGCCTCGGAGTCTTGTGGAGGCTCCTTCCTTGGAGACTTTTGGATGGCCATCTGTCAGGGGTATTTTGATTGTGCTTTTCCTGCAAGGCAGGGGTTTGGACTCGATGGTCCATGTGGTCTCTTCCAACTCTGTGGTTCTAGGATTCATTCGAGAGTGCAGATCCACCCAGAAAATGGAAAACATCTCACCAAACTACCACTCCCAGGTTCCCTTAGCATTGAGTCATGGCAGTTAAATGGAATCAAATTGCGTTAATTCTATAGAATAGATGCACCCTGAGATTATGACTCATTAGGGTGACCATTACAATCAAGGCTAGGGTTTGTTTATCTGCAGCAAAAATGTCATTTGTAGCCAAACACTGCGAAAATTGGCATTTCCCCCAAAGAAATTCATTAATTGTGGCCAGCTCCTTTGAAGACATAGCCTTGGGAGTCTGGGCAGACAGAACGCAAGCATTAGAACATCTTTCAGACGAACCACTAACTGCAGTGGCTCAATGCGACGGGATCCTGGGAGTTGTTGTTTTGAAAGGTCAAAAGTCTTCTCTACCTCACCAAATGACTACTCCCAGGATTCGATAGCATTGGGCCAAGGCAGTTCAAGTGGGGTCCAGCTACATTCATTCTATGGTGTAGACACACCCTTAGTAAAACTACAACTCCCAAGATTCCTCTGCATTGAGCTACAGTAGTGAAAGTGGAGTTAAGCTGCATTCATTCTACAGTGTAGCTGGATCCTTAGTAAATCTACAGCTCCCAGGATATCTCTGTATTGAGCCATGGCAGTCCAAGAGGTATCAAACTGCATCCATTCTATACTGTAGATGTGCTCTTGTAAATCTACAGCTCCTTTGAATTGAGCCATGGCTGTTCAAGTGGTGTCAAACTGCATTCATTCTATGGTGTAGATGCACCCTTAGTAAATCTACAACTCCCAGGATACCTTTGTATTGAGCCATGGCAGTCAAAGACGTATCAGACTGCATCCATTCTATACTGTAGATATGTTCTTAGTAAATCTACAACTTCTAGGATTCCCCAGCATTGAGCCATGGCAGTTCAAGTGGTGTCAAACTGCATTCATTCTATGGTGTAGATGAACCCTTAGTAAATCTACAACTCCCAAGATTTCCCTGCATTGAGCCACAGCAGTGAAAGTGGTGTCAAACTGCATCCATTCTATACTGTAGATGTGCTCTTAGTAAATCTACAACTTCCAGGATACCCCAGCATTGAGCCATGGCAGTCCAAGAGGTATCAAACTGCATCCATTCTATACTGTAGATGTGCTCTTAGTAAATCTACAACTCCCAGGATTCCCCTGCATTGAGCCACAGCAGTGACAGTGGTGTCAAACTGCATTCATTCTATGGTGTAGATGCACCCTTAGGAAAACTACAACTCCCAAGATTTCCCTGCATTGAGCCACAGGAGTGAAAGTGGTGTCAAACTGCATTCATTCTACACTGTAGATGTGCTCTTGTAAATCTACAACTCCCAGGATACCTCTTCATGGAGCCATGGCAGTTCAAGTGCTGTCAAACTGCATTCATTCTATAGTGTATCTGGACCCTTAGTAAATCTACAACTCCCAGGATACCTTTGTATTGAGCCACAGCAGTGAAAGTGGTGTCAAACTGCATCCATTCTACACTGTAGATGTGCTCTTGTAAATCTACAACTCCCAGGATACCTCTGCATTGAGCCATGGCAGTTCAAGAGGTATCAAACTGCATCCATTCTACAGTGTAGATGCACCCTTAGTAAAACTACAACTCCCAGGATACCTTTGTATTGAGCCATGGCAGTCCAAGAGGTATCAAACTGCATCCATTCTACACTGTAGATGTGCTCTTTGTAAATCTACAACTTCCAGGATACCCCAGCATTGAGCCATGGCAGTTCAAGTGGGGTCAAGATACACTCATTCTACGGTGTAGATGCACCATTAGTAAATCTACAACTCATAGGATTCCCCTGCATTGAGCCACAGCAGTGAAAGTGGGGCCAAGCTGCATTCATTCTACGGTGTAGATGCACCCTTAGTAAATCTACAACTCCTAGGATTCCACAGCATTGAGCCATGGCAGTCCAAGGGGTGTCAAACTGCATCCATTCTACACTGTAAAAAAGGTAAAGGTTTCCCCTGATGTTAAGTCCAGTCATGTCCAACTCTGGGGGTTGGTGCTCATCTCCATTTCTAAGGCGAAGAGCCAGCATTGTCTGTAGACACCTCCAAGGTCACGTGGCCGGCATGACTGCATGGAGCGCCATTTCCTTCCCGCTGGAGATTCTACACTGTAGATGTGGTCTTAGTAAATCTACAACTTCCAGGATTCCCCAGCATTGAACCATGGCAGTTCAAATGGGGTCAATCTGCATTCATTGTATTCTGCAGATGCACCATTAAACTGCTATGGCTCAATGCTATGGCATCACTGGAGTTGTATATTCTAAACAGAAGAGAGCTCAGAATTCTCTTGGCCAGATTTCTTCAGAGAAGTTTTGACCCTGCCTGCCTGCCTGCCTTCCATTTTATTTATTTATTTATTACATCATTTCTACCCCGCCCTTCTCATCCATCAGGGGACTCAGGGCGGCTTACAATATACATCAAAAACACAGTTTACATCAGATTAAAAGTCTTCCAAGATTAAAAAATTACAATAAAAATTAAAATATACGTTAAAAACCTGAGTAATTGTACATTTAAATATACATTTCAGGTGCTTTTTTCCAGGTGGGGGTCTGTCAATGAGTCATATATTCATATTGCAATTCTGCTGCTACTCATGCTCAAATGCCTGCTCCCATAACCACGTTTTTGTTCCCTTTGGGAAAGACAAGAGGGAGGGAGCCTGTCTAATTTTGTTTGGGAGGGCGTTCCATAGGCGGGGGGCCACCACTGAAAAGTCCCTGTCCCTTGTCCCCGTCAGTCGCACCTGTGAGGTTGGCGGGACCGAGAGCAGGGCCTCCCCGGAAGATCTTAGATTCCGTGATGGGTCATAACGGGAGACACGTTTGGACAAGTAAGCTGGGCCGGAACCGTTTAGCGCTTTATAGGCTAAAGCCAGCACTTTGAATTGTGCTCGGTAGCTGATCGGTAGCCAGAGGAGCTGACGTAACAGAGGAGTGGTACGCTCCCTGTACGTTGCTCCAGTTAACAGCCTGGCAGCCTCCCGTTGGACTAGTTGAAGCTCCCGAACAATCTTCAAAGGCAGCCCCACGTAGAGTGCGTTGCAGTAATCCATCCATCTTCCTTCCTATGTGGCTGAGAGAGTGTGACTTGGCCAAGGTCACCCTATGGGTTTCCATGGCAGAGCAAGGATTGAGCCCATTGGTCAAACTCCTCTGCAATGCTGCCCCCTGGTGGAAAGGACCCCATCCTGTCAAGCGAAGCCTTCCTTTCCGAGTGACTCTTCATCAAAGGCCAGCCTGGCAGAACGAAGCTCCATCCGTCCACCCGAAAGGCAATCTCCGCAGCCCGGAATGAGTCTGTCAGGACGCATTTTCCTCCCAGGGAATCCAATTGGGCTCCTGAAGCCCCCCAATGGCATCTCGATGGATTTCGGGAGGGGAGCGATATTGCCTCGGAGAGCACCATGATGAGGTCGAAATTGCCAGGGAAGAAGGATATTTACAGAGATGGCAACCACTTTGGACAGGTATGGGGAGAGGAGGAGGAGGAAGCAGAAGCACACTCCGCTTTACAGAAAGAGCAAATACGTTGTGATGTTGGCATCAGGTGCTGCCAACAAGCTGCTCCTCTGCTTGACCTGCAACAAGGAGCAGAAGCCAATTGCCCTGGTTTTGGGGGGCAGTTTTCTGTCCCCATGACCCTCCAAGAACCAATTTGGACTCTCAAATACCGAAAGGTGGAAGTGGTTGCCAGTCTTTGTCTGGTTTTGAAACACAGAGATATAAAAGGAAGTGATAAAGATAGGACAGAGATATAGATATACAGATGAGATGCAGAGATAGTCAATGGATGGGTAGATAAGTGGATATATAAGTGGATGGATGAATAAATAGACAGACAGATAGACAGATTGGCAGGTGGACAAACGGCCAGACGGATAACTGGATGGATGGGTAGATGTGTCAATCGATAGATGATAGATGGAGAGATACTGATGTTAGATTCCGTAGGTGTTGCAATACTGTTAGATGGCAGATAGATAGATAGATAGATAGATAGATAGATAGATAAATGATAGATAGATAGATAGATAGAGATAGATGATAGTCAATGGATGTATAAGTGGATGGATGGATAGATAGACAGACACACAGACAGACTGGTGGGAGGACGGATGGCCAATGATGGATGGATGGGTGGATGGATAGATGATAGATGATAGATAGATAGATAGATAGATAGATAGATAGATAGATAGATAGATAGATAGAGATAGATGATAGTCAATGGATGTATAAGTGGATGGATGGATAGATAGACAGACACACAGACAAACTGGTGGGAGGACGGATGGCCAATGATGGATGGATGGGTGGATGGATAGATGATAGATGATAGATAGATAGATAGATAGATAGATAGATAGATAGATAGAGATAGATGATAGTCAATGGATGTATAAGTGGATGGATAGAGATAGACAGACATACAGACAGACTGGCGGGAGGACGGATGGCCAATGGATGGATGGATGGGTGGGTGGATGGATGGATAGATGATAGATAGATAGATAGATAGATAGATAGATAGATAGATAGATAAGATGATGGATGGATGGGTGAAGGAATAGATAGTTGGGTGGGTAGATTTGTTGATCAATAGATGATAGATGGAGATACTGGGGTTTGAAATGCTGCAGTAGGTGTTGAAAACTGACAAATGGATAGACAGTTAGATAGATAGGTAGATAGATAGATAGATAGATGATAGTCAATGGATATACAGTAGAGTCTCACTTATCCAATGTAAACTGGCCGGTAGAACGTTGGATAAGCGAATATGTTGGATAATAAGGAGAGATTAAGGAAAAGCCTAGTAAACATCAAATAAAGTTATGATTTTACAAATTAAACACCAAAACATCATGTTATACAACAAATTTGACAGAAAAAGTGGTTCAATACGCAGTAATGCTATGTAGTAATTACTGTATTTACAAATTTAGCACCAAAATATCATGATATATTGAAAACATTGACTACAAAAATGCGTTGGATAATCCAGAACAATGGATAAGCGAGTGTTGGATAAGTGAGACTCTACTGTATAAGTGGATGGATGGATAGACAGACATACTGACAGACTGGCGGGAGGACGGATGGCCAATGGAAAACTGGATAGATGGATGGATGGACAAATGATAAATAGATGCTGGTGGAGGGATAGATAATTGGATGGATAGATGTGGATCAACAGATGATAGTTGAAGAGATATTGGAGTTTTAAATACTGCAGTAGGTGTTACAATACAGATTGATAGAAGAAGATAGATAGATAGATAGATAGATAGATAGATAGATAGATAGATAGATTATAGTCAATGGATATATAAGTGGATAGATGGATAGAAAGACATACAGATAGACTAGTAGGAGGACAGATGACCAATGGATAACTGGATGGATGGATGGATGGACGGACAGGTAGGTGGATGGGTAGATTTGTGAATTGATAGATGATAGATGGAGAGATACTGGAGTATTAAATACTACAGTAGGTGTTGTCATACAGATAGATAGATAGATAGATAGATAGATAGATAGATAGATAGATAGATAGATAGATAGATAGATGTCGCTGGCAGGTGTGATCTCACTGCACCCCACTCTCAATACATATGGAGAGGCTGCTGTTATTGTTATTATTTTGGATTAGTTTGAGGGGTTCCAGGAACAACAGAAGAGTCAATGACACATTTCTTGACCCAGAAAAGGGCCAATTCAGGGAATCTGGAGGAGGTCGAGATTGCAAAATTTGTCTGGTGGCCACATGCAACCACATGAGGCCCCACAACTGTGGCAATCCACCGACAACAGTTTCTATCCCACTCTACGAAGCCAAAAGCCCAGATCCCATCTGTGACACTGACCTTCAGTTGTATAATGCACATTTCCACCTGTGGGGCTGCACATTGAATTTGCTGTGCAATAATTGCATTGTGTTGGGAATCACCCTGATCTACTCAAGTCTAGATGTAGTTAGATAGATGATAGAGTTAAATTGAGGGAATCCTTTCCCTGTTTCCAAAGCATGCCTAGACAGGCTTTACTGTATGTTTCACTCTATCCTGTTTACGTCACATCCCTTACTTTGAAGTTAGTAGAAATGTGAATCTTTAGGGGCACTAACTTCTCATTGGTCAGAATGTCTTTTATGGCCCCAATAAACTGGACCATGAGGTGGGAACCATTTTGGTTCTCTCTTCTCCCCTTTGTTCTTCTAGCTAACAAGCAGCATCTTGCTGTCTCTCCTGGCAAGATGTAATAATAATAATAATAATAATAATAATAATAATAATAATAATAATAATAATAACAACAACAACTTTATTTTTATACCCCGCCTCTAGATGTAATAGATGTAACTATTTAGATGTTTGTCATTTTTCCTTAGAAACCAGTCTAGAGTAGACTAGACAGCTCCCAAGCCTTTCTATCTACAATGGAGTTCTTTTTACCTGAATAAATACTTTTATTGAGACTCTGTAGTCCATTGCAATCCTAAAAGGTCAAAGGCTTCTCTTTGCTCGCCCCGTGTAAGTAACTGTTGCATTTGAAAGCTTTGCTTTTGCTGCTCTGCTGATTTTCAGTGGAATCTCCCCCAGAGAGAGTTAAATTGAGTCTAACCACTCAGAGATTACCACAACACATTGAACACTAACAACTGTTTGATGCAACTGAACCAAGGCTTCACATGGTCAACCAAAGGTGTGGCTGAATGTGCCTGTGTGTCCATGGAAATCCTATCTGTGTGCATAGAATGTTCCATCGTGCAACAGTGAATCAAACATGTCCATTCACAACTAAACAAAAATGTCTAATCAGTACTGGACACAGAGGGACCACAGAGGCCATCTAGTCCCACCTCATTCTTCTAGGCAGGACCAGAGTGACTTCTGCTGCTGAAGACACATCTTTCCAGCGTTGTTCTCAATGTCTCAGAAGGCGCCACGCTCTCCGTGGCCGTTGCCCTCCCGCACTTGGCACCATGCTCCGCAATGGAATAAAACAGCTTCCTACAGAGACGTTCCTGGTCAGGGAATCAGATCAAAGCAAACAGGATGGAGCGGGAGAGCTTTTTAGGCAAATTGGGACACTTAATTAATGAAATGCAGGGGCGGATGTTTGCGATGCGCCGGTCGATGGCTGTGGGACTATGCCAAGGGCAAGAGGCAGGCTTGGAAAGAAGTTGGCTCTGGAGTGAGACGTTCCCGAGGGAAGCTACGGTCCCAGGCAGAAGAAAGGAAATGCACAGACAGAGGATGGGAGAACCTGGGTTGAAAAGATCTCCTGGGAAAGGGATCCAGAAGTCTCAGGAGACCATAAGCTGGACATTAGTTAATAATGTGATGCTGCAGCAAAAAAGGCCAATGCAATTCTAGGCTATATCAAGAATTGTATAGATTGAGAGAAGTTACAGTCCCAATCCAGCCTTTGAAATAACATTGTGTCCCATTCTCACACCACAATTCAAGACAGATGGCCAAGCTGGGAAGTGTCCAAAGAAGGGTGGCCCAAACCATCAAGGGTCTGGAAACTATGAATCCCTCGGAGAGGTATCTTAGGGAGCTGGTGATGTTTGTCTTGGACAAGATGTTGTGGTAATCTCTGAGCGGTTAGACTCAATTTAACCCTCTCTGGGGGAGAGTCCACCAAAAATCAGCAGAGTAATAAAAGCAAAAGTTTTCAAATGCAACAGTTACTCACACGGGGTGAGCAAAGAGAAGCATTTGACCATTTAGGATTGCAATGGACTGCAGAGTCTCAGTAAAAGATCAAAAAGTATTTATTCAGGTAAAAAGAACTCAATTGTAGATAGAAAGGCTTGGGAGCTGTCTAGTCTACTCTAGACTGGTTTCTAAGGAAAAATAAGAAAGGAAAAATAACAAACATCTAAATAGGGATGGCGAGACGTGTTGTTAGCTAGAAGAACAAAGGGAAAAGAGACTGAACCAAAATGGTTCCCACCTCATGGTCCAGTTTATTGGGGCCATAAAAGACATTCTGACCAATGGGAAGTTAGTGTCCCTAAAGATTCACATTTCTATTAACTTCAAAGTAAGGGATGTGACGTACACAGGATAGAGTGAAACACAGTAAAGCCTGTCTAGACCTGCTTTGGAAACAGGGAAAGGATTCGCTCAGTCTAACTCTATCATCTATCTAACTACATTTAGACTTGAGTAGTCCAGGGTGATTCCCAACACAAATTATACTGTATCTTCTTTGTGTGTGTTTTGTGTTGTGTGTTTGTGTGTTTTGGGGGAAGTGGCTGGTCTTTCTTCTCTGGCTTCTTCTGCCTTGGTGTGCCATGCACTCTGCTACCAGCCACCAAATCTCATATTCTGACCCCAACGCCAGGCCTGCTTCTCTAGAGAGGAACACTTATAGAAATGGGTCATGAATCAGGAGGAAGAGCATTGCACGCAACTCTTTGGACTGTCCATGCTGGGGATGATGCTGCAGAGATGCTTAGAAAGACACACAATTGGGGGACGATGCCTGGCTAGACAGCAGGACGTGTGAGAAAGACCTTGGGGTCCTCATGGACAACAAGTTAAACATGAGCCAACATTGTGATGTGGTGGCTAAAAAAGCCAATGGGATTCTGGCCTGCATCAATAGGAGTCTAATGTCTAGATCCAGGGAAATCATGCTCCCCCTCTCTTCTATTCTTCCTTGGTTGGACCACTTTACCTGGAATCACACTGTGTCCAATTTTGGGCACCACAGTTGAAGGGAGATGTTGACAAGCTGGAAAGTGTCCAGAGGAGGAAGAATAAAATGATCAAGGGTCTGGAGAACAAGCCCTATGAGGAGCGGCTTAAAGAGCTGGGCATGTTTAGCCTGCAGAAGAGAAGGCTGAGAAGAGACATGATAGCCATGTAAAAATACATGAAGGGAAGTCATAGGGAGGAGGGAGGGAGCTTGTTTTCTGCTGCCCTGCAGACTAGGACGCAAGGGAACAAGGGCTTCAAACTACAGGAAAGGAGATTCCACCTGAACATCAGGAAGAACTTCCTCACTGTGAGGGCTGTTCGGCAGTGGAACTCTCTCCCCCGGGCTGTGGTGGAGGCTCCATCTTTGGAGGCTTTTAAGCAGAGGCTGGATGGCCATCTGTCGGGGGTGCTTTGAATGCGATTTCCTGCTTCTTAGCAGGGGGTTGGACTAGATGGCCCACGAGGTCTCTTCCAACTCTAGCATTCTATGATTCTATGAGCCAACAATGTGATGCGACGGCTAAAAAAGCCAATGGGATTTTGGCCTGCATCAATAGGAGTATAGTATCTAGATACAGGGAAGTCATGCTCCCCTCTCTTCTATTCTGCCTTGGTTGGACCACTTTACCTGGAATCAAACTATGTCCAATTCTGGGCACCACAGTTGAAGGGAGATGTTGACAAGCTGGAAAGCATCCAGAGGAGGGCGACTAAAATGATCAAGGGTCTGGAGAACAAGCCCTATGAGGAGCGGCTTAAAGAGCTGGGCATGTTTAGCCTGCAGAAGAGAAGGCTGAGAGGAGACATGATAGCCATGTACAAATACGTGAAGGGAAGTCATAGGGAGGAGGGAGCAAGCTTGTTTTCTGCTGCCCTGTAGACTAGGACACAAGGGAACAATGGCTTCAAACTACAGGAAAGGAAGGAGATTCCACCTGAACATCAGGAAGAACTTCCTCACTGTGAGAGAGCTGTTCAGCAGTGGAACTCTCTGCTGTGGAGTATGGTGGAGATTCTTTCTTTGGAGGCTTCTAAGCAGAGCCTGGATGGGCATCTGTCGTGGGTGCTTTGAATGTGTTTTCCTGCATCTTGGCAGAATGAGGTTGGACTGGATGGCCCATGAGGTCTCTTCCAACTCTATGATTCTATGAGAAGACAAAGCTTCCTCTTTCTCAGCTCCTGAACCCCAGGACCGCCTTCGTCCCTCTTCTCTCCTCCAATCTGCCAGGAGCGAATCAGTCTCCCAGTCACCTCCGTCCCAGACTCCCAGCTAATAGTTTTGTCTGATTCCACAGCAGCTTCTCTGCTTCTCTGCCATTGATCGATCGGGAGGAGTTGGAGAGATGCCCACCCACCGGCGTTGCATTGTCAGGGAGCCAGGAACGGCTTCCTTTGCTTGGTCTTCCCCCAACCCCCTCCCCACGAATCAGGGGTTTCTCTTTGACCAGGATGAGCCCATGGAGGGTTCCCCAGGCTTCTAGAGGGTCTTCTGAATGCGGGATCTTAGAGATAGGAAGGACGAGGCAAGGAGACCTGATAGGGCAGAGGCAGGTTTTCTGGGCAAAGCTCTGCGCACAAAGCCAGAAAACTGCCTGGAAACAAGAGAAGTGGCAGGAAGATCACCCTCTTCAATGAAACCAAGGTCAGGAGGGGACAGGAAAGAAGAACGGCCCAGAGGACATCTCCAAGGAGAAGACAGGATCAATAGAATCACTGTCGAGATGGAGGGAAGTCCTAGTCCTGCTCTCTTCTGCTTTGCTCAGACCTCTTCCCTTGGAATAACAACCCTGTGTTGTTATTCTGGGACAATTCTGGGAAAAGCAAGCCAAGAAGAAGGTGGACAAGACAAAAAGGGTCCAGAGAAGGGCCACCAGAATGGCTAAAAGTCTGGAAACTATGAATCCCTCTAAGGATCAGAAGGGGAGCTGGTTCTGTTTAACTTGGAGAAGAGGACCCGAGAGCCATCTTTCAATCTTTGAAAGGAAGTCCCATTGAGGAGAAGGGGCCAGGCTTGTGTTCCGCTGCTCCAGGTGCAATGGAGGCATGGGTTCAGATGGTAGGAAAGGAGACCCCAACTCAAGTTTACTAGGAAGAAGGTCAGAGTTATCGGACCATGGAATCTGCTGAGCCCAGAAAGTCTCCTTCTTTGGAAGCTGTTGAACAGAGCTGGATGGCCATCTGTTGGGAAAGCTTGCATGTGTTGCATCTAAGGTTAGCTTCACCTTGCTAAATACACCAGGCTGCACACAGATTGAAGTCTTTTGTAGTTTATTAAGAAATAGGAAATAAATAGTTCTTAAAGAGCCAAAAATAAAGTTCCAAAAGAGATTGTTGCAAAACGAGGCTATAAAGTATAGTCCAAGAAAGCATTAGGCATAAAACAAGGTTCCATCAATGCATGACAAAGTCCCATGAACATGAACACACAAAGACTGTAAGAAATCTGGGGAACAAGACCTTGCTTCTTGACTCAAACGAGAAGTTGCTTTGACAAAGGTTTCTCTCTCAGCACACTCTTTTAATATCCCTTGCATAGCATGAAAGCATTTCTTTGGCCTCTGACCTCCCTCTTGTTTGCTATTCTAACACTTCTGCGAATCTGGAATTCCAAACGACCAGCTCGATCCAAAGATTCTGTTTCATCAAGGCCAGACAGCTCATTAGCGTTAGCGTCTGTCTGTATGCTATCAGGCTGGGAGCTGTCCTCCCTTCCTGAGTCAATTTGCACCTGGCTAGCTTCAGTATCATCAACACCATTCCCTGCCATGGGAAAGCCTCCCTATTCCTCATCTTCCACAGCAGGAACACTCTGAACCTGACTCCCATAATTCCCATCAGAGTCATCTTGAACCAGAATCCCATCATCTTGAACCTGAATCCCACAATCCCCATCAGAGTCACCCTGAGGTTCCAGCTCAGTCACAACAGCATGGTGCCTTCCTACAGGGCAGGTTCTGTGAAGACAGAAGGTGTCCTTCTCCTGACATTGGGACTGCTATCCATCTCAGCAACAGCATCCCTTCCAGCCATGGAATGATAGAATCCAAGAGATAGAAGAGACCCCCAGGACCATCCAATCCAACCTCCTTCTGCCAGGCAGGAAGTCACCATCCAAGCCCTCCTGATGGATGGCCATCCAGCCTGTATATAAATACCCCCAGATTGAGATTCCTCAGTTGAAAAACTCTAAGTCCTCCCTAATGTTTAGGTGGCATCACTCTCCCTGCTCCATTGTGGCCTAGTCTCCAGAGCAGCAGACAACACGCTTGCCCCCCTCCTCAATAAGACCTCCTTCCAGATATTTCAGCATGGCTCTTCTTTTCTCCACTCTAAACATATCCAGCTCCCTGAGCCGCTCCTCATAGGTCTTCCAAAGCAGTCCATAGCCCTGTAGACGCCTCCAGCTTCTCTTTCCCACTGGGCCAAGGAGCCTGAAAGAAGCTGAGTTGGAAACCCACCCCAGCCTTATCCTCCTGGCTTTGCAGAGGAAGAAAAAGGAAAACCAGAGCTAGCCCAGGACTGGAGCAAAGGCAGTGCCTAGAGGCGCCAACCGAGGTGCAATGCTGCCCCCTTGTGGCAAAGGGAAGCCCTGCAGGATGCTTTCCTATGGAGGAGGAGACTGGGGGCCTTATCATGCATTTTCAATAGGCATCCTTTTGCCACATGGTAAGTCAGTCTTACTAGAAAAACGTAGGTTAAACCAAACCCTTTTAAGAATTTCATAAAATACATGATAAATATATTATAATATATATTAGACACAGTATTTATAATACTATATATATAATACTGGGACCCCTGGTGGCACAGTGCGTTAAAGCGCTGAACTGCTGAACTTGCGGACCAAAAGGTGCCAGGTTCAAATCCTGGGAGTGGAATAAGCGCCCACTGTTAGCCCCAGCTCCTGCCAACCTAGCAGTTTGAAAACATGCAAATGTGAGTAGATCACTAGGTACTGCTCCAATGGGAAGGTAACGGCACTCCACTGCAGTCATGCCAGTGGCCACATGACCTTGGAGGCATCTGTGAACAACGCCGGCTCTTCAGCTTAGAAATGGAGATGAGCACCAACCCCCAGAGTCGGTCACGACTGGACTTAACGTCAGGGGAAAACCTTTACCTTATATATAATACTATGGAGCCTCCCAATGGCGCAGTGTGTTAAAGCGCTGAGCTGCTGAACTTGCAGACCGAAAGGTCCCAGGTTCAAATCCCGGGAACGGAGTGAGCACCCGCTGTTAGCCCCAGCTCCTGCCAACCTAGCAGTTCGAAAACATGCCAATGTGAGTAGATCAATAGGTACCGCTTCGGCGGGAAGGTAACGGCGCTCCATGCAGTCATGCTGGCCACATGACCTTGCAGGTGTCTATGGACAACACCAGCTCTTCGGCTTAGAAATGGAGATGAGCACCAACCCCCAGAGTCGGTCACGACTGGACTTAACGTCAGGGGAAAACCTTTACCTTATATATAATACTAGCTGTGCCCGGCCACGCGTTGCTGTGGCGTTGTCTGGTGGTGTTGGTGAGAAATTGTTGAGGTAGTGGTGGTATTGAATGTCTGTTGTATGGTTGTCTTTATGTTTAGTATGCACACTAAAGTGGATTATATAGCAGTGTGGAGTCAAAATAATCCAGTTCAAAGCAGATAATATAGGATTCTAAATGGGTTATATAGCTGTGTGGAAGGGCCTTGAGTCTACACTGCCATATAATCCAGTTAAAATCTGATAATCTGTGGAAGAGGCCTAAGTGAGACCTAACTGTGCCTGTCCCCTGGGCTGAGTCGGTTGCTAGGAGACCAAGTGGGCGGAGCTTAGCCTTCTAACTGGCAGCAATTGGATAAAAACTATTATTCCTCTCCCTGTAATTAGGACTTTATTTTTCTTTTCTTTTTGTTGTATCAACCTAGAGCCGTGAATGATGGGTTGTGTTGTCAAATTTCGAGGTTGGGAGGCCTGTAGTTTTGTTGTTTTGTCCGCTGCCCTGATGCCATCACTCTTTTATATATATAGATTAAACCTGTCTACTAGGACAAGATACTGCATACTGTGGTGAGTCTGTAATATCATCTAGACTGGGAGAAAGACAGTAGTAAAAACTGACAATGGCCGGGCATGTGCTCAAGTGTCTATTGTGGAAGCAGACTGGAAGACTGAAAGTACTGAGCAGGTGTAAGCTACTGGAAGGCACTGAGACTGTGCAAGTATAAAGTTAAATCTTAACCATCGGGGACGGCGCTGGGGGAGGAGGGAGCAGCGAGGCCACCACGGAACTCCCCGCCACTGCCGCTGCCACCCTCCGGCGATGCCTGGCCGGGAGCAGGGCTGGGGAAGGCAGCGAGGGGAGGGCCCCTTTCTCAGGCCTTCTTTCTCTCCTCGGTCTGTCAGCCCTGTGGGACAATGCGACTAGACCTCGACTAGGTTGCAAAACAATTCAGAGAACTGTAAGTCTTTCAGGGTGACAAAAGAATGTGGGTGTCCTTGGACTGAATGGAAACGGGGGCCAATGTAAAGGGAAAGGAATCATGCAGTTAGAAGAGACCCTTAAAGACCATCCAATCCAACCCAATTCTGCCATGGAAGACACAATCCAACCACACCCAACAGATGGCCATCCAGCCTATACATAATAATAATAATAATAATAATAATAATAATAATAATAATAATAAATACAGTAGAGTCTCACTTATCCAATATAAACGGGCCGGCAGGACGTTGGATAAGCAAATATGTTGGATAATAAGGAGAGATTAAGAAAAAGCCTATTAAACACCATAATAGGTTATGATTTTACAAATTAAGCACCAAAACATCATGTTATACAACAAATTTGACAGAAAAAGTAGTTCATTACGCAATAATGCTATGCAGTAATTACTGTACTTACGAATTTAGCACCAAAATATCACGATATATTGAAAACATTGACTACAAAAATGCGTTGGATAATCCAGAATGTTGGATAAGTGAGACTCTACTGTATAATAAACAATAATAGGTAATAATAAATATTATTAAATAATAATAATAATAATAATAATAATAATAATAATAATAATAATAGCCTCTGGCTCACGAATGGGACCCTGAAGAAGGAGACAGAAGGCCTGATCCTTGCAGCCCAGGAGCAAGACATCAGAACAAATGCAATTAAGGCCAAGATTGAAAAATCAGCTGATGACCCAAAATGCAGACTGTGCAAGGAAACCAACGAAACCATTGATCATATCCTCAGCTGCTGTAAGAAAATTGCACAGACAGACTACAAACAGAGGCATAACTGTGTGGCCCAAATGATCCATTGGAACTTATGCATCAAGTACCACCTGCCAGCAGCAAAGAACTGGTGGGATCACAAACCAGCAAAGGTCGTGGAAAATGACCACGCAAAGATACTGTGGGACTTCCGAATCCAGACTGACAAAGTTCTGGAACACAACACACCAGATATCACAGTTGTGGAAAAGAACAAGGTTTGGATAATTGATGTCGCCATCCCAGGTGACAGTCGCATTGAAGAAAAACAACAGGAAAAACTCAGCCGCTATCAGGACCTCAAGATTGAACTTCAAAGACTCTGGCAGAAACCAGTGCAGGTGGTCCCGGTGGTGATGGGCACATTGGGTGCCATGCCAAAAGATTTCAGCCGGCATTTGGAAACAATAGACATTGACAAAATTACGATCTGCCAACTGCAAAAGGCCACCCTGCTGGGATCTGCACGCATCATCCGAAAATACATCACACAGTCCTAGACACTTGGGAAGTGTTCGACTTGTGGTTTTGTGAAGCGAAATCCAGCATGTCTATCTTGTTTGCTGTGTCATACAACATCGTTGTGTCAATAATAATAATAATAATAATAATAATAATAATAATAATAATAGAAGCATAGAATCCAAGAGATTGCAGAGACCCCTAAGGGCCGTCCAGCCCAACTCTTCAGACTATGCAGCAGGACACAATCCAACCATTCACAACACATGGACAACGTATGAATACTATACAATACTACACAGGGACATAGACTCCCCTCTACCCTCACCACTTTCACAGTATACAAACAACCAAAGGCATACTAAACATACAAAAGACATTCAATACCACCACTTCCTCCACAATTTTTAACCAACACCACCAGACAAAGCCACAGCAACGCATGGCCGGGCACAGCTAGTATATTATAGATATAAACGTCAAAGGATGCGTGTAGGTTTGTTTTTAACGGTATGGTTATTTTATTGTACTATGTTGTGAAGCCGTCTTGAGTCCCCTCCAGGGTTGAGAAAGGCGGGATAAAAGAGCCGTAAATAAATAAATAAATAAATAAATAAATAAATTTGATCCAGATCCATCAAACCATGGATGAGCCTTTGTGGCACAAACAAACAATAAAAGCATTTACATCCATACAACAAGTTAAAATCACATGATCCATAGGCGTAGTCCGGGGCCATTCCCTATGTCACAGACACATATTTCGTATCTAATTATTGCACTAGATTTTTGAAGGCTTGATCAAAGCGCCATGTCTTCACAAACTGGGCACATGTAACTTTCATTTCCAAATTTAGAAGAATTGGGGACTTTCAACTACAAAAATTACTCAGTATGTCTGTAGTACTCAGATGCAGCCACAAGAGGGCAGTATATAGTTAGAAAGGATTAACTACTAGGCTATAGGTATGTATGCATGCAATGCTCAGATGCAACTACAAGAGGGCAGTTTACAGAAAGAAAGGATCAGATAGCTACTAGCCTATAGGCATGTATGCATGTAGTATTCAGTTACAACCATAAGAGGACAGTATTTAGAAAGGATAAGGATAGCCTATAGGCATGTATGGATGTAGGGCTCAGATGAAACCACAAGAGGGCAGTATATAGAAAGAAAGGATTGGCTACTAGCCTATTGCGTGCAGTGCTTAGGTGCAACCACATGAGGTTTTAGGGTCTGTGCTGAAGATGAAGATGAGGGGCCTTTCTGCCCAGCATCTGAGTCAGTAGCAGCATTGGAGCAGCAGCCTGACCATGAAGAAACTAGCTCTGCAGACGTAATGCAGGAGCCTCAGGGTAATATAGAGGATATGTTATTTATTTTATTTATTTACAGCATTTATATTCCGCCCTTCTCACCCCGAAGGGGACTCAGGGCGGATCACATTACACATATCAGCAAACATTCAATGCCTTTTAACATAGAACAAAGACAAGACAAATATAGGCTCCGAGCGGGCCTCGAACTTATGACCTCCTGGTCAGAGTAATTCATTGCAGCTGGTTGCAGCTGGCTTGCTTTCCAGCCTGCGCCACAGCCCGGGCCTGTTATGGCAGGATCAAGAACAGTGGAAGAACAAGAATTAAGCATCCAGCTCGGCTGCAGTTGAGAAGCGATGCCATTCGGCTGAGGAGGTCTAATCGGTTGGTCCAAAGAAGGGCCAACAGGTGAGAACATTCAGAAAAGTGACATAAAAGAGTTGGAATCTGAACTGGCAATTCATTGAGAGCAACTTTTGCTGAACTGCACAGCCAGAATCAATGTTGGTGGACTCTTGCCTTGGGCCTTGACTTTTGTTGGATTGACTGCACTTGCCTTGAACATTGACTTGTGTTGGATTTGACTATGCTTTGGATTGGTTGATACTGCTTGCCTTGAACCCTGGACTGAACTCTGACTATTCCTCCTGTGCTTTGCCTCTGCTGAACTGATTAATGTGTATGAACCTGGACTAACTGACATTGTGACTGGTGGCATATATGGATGTAGCAATGAGATGTAACCACAACAGCAACTGTGACTTCCAAGAAAAGTCTGGGTTTGGTGCTATTGGTGGTTAGACCATGAAAAGGCGCAGCATGAGGCAAAAAGTACAGCCCTGAAGGCCACAGACAGCATCTCTTCACCAATCAAGGTGCACAAACTAATATTGGAAGGCGAGGTGATGACAAAACTTCCACAGAGGCTGAGAGAGTGTGACTGGCTTAAGTCACTTCTTCCGTGGCTGAGAGTGTGATTCAAAGCCAAGAGAGCATGACTCACTCAAGACAACCATGTATTAATAACTAGCTTATGTACCCATCATTGCCTGGGTGTGCATTTTCTAATGCTATTTATTATAAATACCCATTGCAATTATATGATTTGTCTCAATAGAAAACGCACCCTGGGCAGCACCTGGTACTTTGTCCAGGCACTTTATTAAAAGGTCTTGTCACTATACACTTTTGTATTTTTGACTTGACTGCCCCCCTTTCTATCCATCAGTGCTGATGTTTGTTTTATCATTTTACCATTTTATTTTGTAACTACTTTGCCCGGCCACACATTGCTGTGGCTTATGGGAATCCTTTGTTGGCCACGTGGAATAGCAGTGAATAGCCTTGCAGCCTCAAAGCCTGGCCATTTTCTGGAGTAGCTGGAGTCGCACCCTCAATCAAAGAGCCGCTGTGAAGCCTGGCTACTTCCTTTGTGTCACACCCGAGGCAGCGGAGCACCAAGAACCTTACACGGAGGCCAATAAAACTATCTAATATCTTTATTAAGGGAATATATAAGAGGGATAAAGTCAAGTAGGGAATATAGTCCAGAAGCAGACCTTTCAAATGAGGCCCAAAATAGTCCAGAAATAGTGTGTCCAATAAATGATATTAGAGTTCAAAGGTAAAATCCAATAACCGAAACACACACTATTGCCAGGCACTAGTGTGGGGAATTGTCCAAAGTCTTTCAAGGCACAAGGTAAATCCACAAGAAGGCTGGGAACAAGGCTTGGATCTAGGAAACAAGGTCCGTGGTTCAAAACAAGGCAAGGCAGTCCAAAACTTGATTCTAAGAACAAAATCCGTGGCTGGGAACGAGGCAAGGCAATTCTTGGATACTTGAATAGGCAAGGCAAGGAAACTGGACTGCGGACTTAGCGAAGTCCGCACTAGGCTGGAAACATGGATTCACTCCTGAAGCTGAGCTGTTGTCTCCGCAAAGAATCAACTGTGCCCGATACTTTTATCTGGGTCTCGTTTCTCGCCAAACAGACGTCCAGCGTTCTCTTTCCCTAGAGAACAGGGAACGAAACCCAACTTTGCAGGTGTGAGACTCTCTGGATTTTCCCAGGGGAAACATGGCTAATCAGTGTCTTGTTTGGCAGCAATTCTCGCACTCCTGCGAATTCGCTCTTTCACTCCCCTGTCTGCCGTGAAGGATTGCTTTCTAGCGAAGGGAGGCGAGCGCTGGTCAAGTTCGATTTTAATTGGTTCTTGGGCAAGAACATCAACATCAGGCATCTGGAAAAACTCCGGCTGTTGATCCGGAGAAAACCCCATGTTTTCATCCTCATCTGACACGGTGACACTAGGCCCGGGACTACAAGGCCCATGAGGCATCACACTTTGTAGGGGAATCCTTGTTTGGCGAGCTTGAATTACACTGAATAGTCTTGCAGCTTAAAAGCTTGGCCGCTTTCTACATAGGGCAACCTTGCTAGGCCAGGTTGAATGGGATGGAGCCTACCTTTCTAACTGGCAGTTAGGGGGAGAAAGGCTCTTCCTCATCCTCTGTAATTTGGACTATTTTTCTAGGTTTTTTTATTGAAAGACATAGTCTGGATGACTATGTCTTTTGTGGCCAAATTTGGTGTGATTGGGTTCAGTGGTTCTGTTATTTACTCCATAGTAAAACACCATATTACATATATATATATATATATATATATATATATATATATATATATATATACATACACATACAGATAGACTATTGTGTTATATTGCATTGCTGTGTTTTAATCCGTTTTATTTTATTTGATCTGTTTCATTGATAGTGTTTATGTTTTAAGTCTGTTCATATTTTGTTTTTGGGTTTGGCCCCATGTTATGTATTTATTTATTTACTATATTTATACCTCGCTCCACCCCAATAGGGACTCAGAGCTACTCATGTTGGCCACCCCGAGTCCCTTCGGGGAGATGGAGGCAGGATAGAAAAATAAAGTAGTAGTAGTTGTTATTATTATTATTATTATTATTATTACTATTACTATTACTTATGCTCATAACACAACGCTTCTATGATCCTTGGGGAAATTCAGCACAGAGGAGTTAAAGTGGCAGTACAAGAATATCTGGCTAATCTAAACGAATCCAGTTCTCCAGGGCCAATGAACTCCATCCAAGGGGATTAAAAGAACTGTGCCAGAGGTCCTCTCAGGACCAT